>NW_012101821.1:1021395-1090302 GCF_000951045.1 Mandrillus leucophaeus
ATCTCGACTCACTGCAATTTCCACTTCCTCGGTTCAAGCTATTCTCCTGCCTCAGCCTCCCGAGTAGCTGGGAATACAGGCGCCTGCCACCACGCCCGGCTAATTTTTTGTATTTTTAGTAGAGACGGGGTTTCACCGTGTTAGCCAGGATGGTCTCGATCTCCTGACCTCGTGCGACAGAGCGAGGTCACCTGGGTGACAGAGCGAGACTAAGTCTCAAAAAAAAAAAAAAGAACAATATAAGCCAAATTCACTCAAAAGAAATAAAAACAAGATGACAAGTCAATGGCACTGAAAAAAGAAAATCAACAGAAGAACTCAATAGGACAATAGCTGTTTCTTCATAAAGATCAACAAAATTGGTAACTATCAAGCCAGGCTAACAAAGAAAAAAAGAAATCACGCAAATTACTATAAGGTGAGTACAAAAGTAATGACAGTTTTTGTATTCTTGGAATTTGCTGTTTGATACTGGAATACCCTCTTAAATAAATGTGGTTATGTTATTCATCATTTTAATGGGCATTTCTTGCCTTTGTTTTTTTGCTAATGACTTATTACTTATTTATCTTAGACTATGGAAATGATGTCAGACAAAAAGCAAATTCAAGCAACTTTCTTATTCGAGTTCAAAATGGGTCCTAAAGCAGGGAAGACAACTCACAACATCAACGCACTTGGCCCAGGAACTGCTAATTAATGTACAGCGCAGTGGTTCAAGAAGTTTTGCAAAGGAGGCCAGAGCCTTGAAGAAGAGGAGCGTAGTGGGCAGCCACTGGAAGTTGATAACGACCAATTGAGAGCAACCACTGATTTCGATCCTTTTACAGCTACACGAGAAGTTGGTGAAGAATTGAATGTCAACCATTCTATGGTCATCCGGCATTTGAAGCGAATTGGAAAGTCGAAAAAGCTTGATAAGTGGGTGCCTCATGAGCTGACCAAATATTTTAAAAATCATCCTTTTGAAGTGTTATCTTCTCTTATTCTATGAAATAACAATGAGCCATTTCTTGATCAGATTGTGATATGCCACAAAAAGTGGATTTCATACAACAGCCAGCTCAGTGGTTGGACTGAGAAGAAGCTCCCAACCACTTCCCAAAGTCAAACTTGCACCAAAAAAAGGTCACGGTCACTGTTTGGTGGTCAGCTGCCGGTCTTCTGATCCACTACAGTTTTTGAATCCTGGTGAAATCATTACATCTGAGAAGCATGCCAAGCTAATCGATGAGATGCACGGAAAACTGCAGCACCTGGAGCCAGCACTGGTCAACAGGAAGGGCCCAGTTCTCCACAACGCCTGACCACATGTCATACAACCAGGGCTTCAAAAGTTGAATAAACTGGGCTATGAAGTTTTGCCTCATCTGCCATATTCATCTGACCTCTCGCCAACCAACTACCACTTCTTTAAGCATCTTGACAACTTTTTGCAGGGAAAACACTTACACAACCAGCAGGTTGCAGAAAATGCTTTCCAAGAATTCATCGAACCCTGAAAGCATGGAATAAACAAGTTTATTTCTCATTGGCAAAAATGTGTTCATTGTAATGGTTTCTTTTTTTTTTTTTAGACAGAGTCTCACTCTGTTGCCCAGGCCAGAGTACAAAGGTGCAATCTCGGCTCACTGCAACCTCTGCCTCCTGGGTTCAAGAGATTCTCCTGCCTCAGCCTCTTGAGTAGCTGGGATTACAGGCACATGCCACCACGCCCAGCTAATTTTTGTGTTTTTAGTAGAGACGGGATTTCACCATGTTGATCAGGCTGGTCTCAAACTCCTGACCTCCTGATCCGCCCGCCTCAGCCTCCCAAAGTGCTGGGATTATAGGCGTGAGCCACTGCACCCAGCCCATTGTAATGGGTTCTATTTTGATTAATAAAGATGTGTTGCAGCATAGTTACAAAAATTTAAAATTCATGGTCCAAAACCACAATTACTTTTGCACCAACCTAATAATATAAGAATTAAAAGAGGCCTTTATATTAGAGAGCCCATGGATGATAAAATAATAAAGAAAATTACAATCTCCATAACCCACAAACTTGGTAACTTAGACCAACTGGATGAATTAAAAGACACAACCTATTAATACTAAAACACAGGAGAAATAGGTATCTAAATATATTTATATCTATTAATAAAATGGAATCAATACCTAATAACCTTACAGAAAACTTATATATTCCAAAAATCTGACATTCTGTCATGTTATTCTAACTGGTGGGATTTGAGGATTTCCATTTTGATAAGAACATAGGTGAGTCGCACACTTAATTTTAGTGCTCATTGGTCAGGAAACCTATGTCCACTATAGGATACTACTGCAGAGTGATGCGTTATGGAGAATTTAGACAAGATAATATGATTTTCAGAGTTAAAGGAAGACTACCTGTTTTATATACAGTAATTCCTCATAATATCATAGGGGGATACAATATTTAAACTTTGGGGTATCCCCAGGTATAATTCTTATTTGAGCCACATGTGAATTTCAGACACAGAGGCTTCCCAACTTTGGTGGCTTTCAACAAATGTAGAAGTTAATTCACAACCTATTTTGTGGAGGCATAAAATTCAATGAGCACTCATTTAACCTTTTATTTTAAATATTATTTTTGTAAACTTTGCATTTCCAATTAGGTGAAATTTTAAACCTGTTTCAGTTCTTATCCACTTTTTTTTTTTCCCCTGAGATGGAGTCTTGCCCTGTCAGTGGCATGGTCTCGACTCACTGCAACCTCCACCTCCCAGGTTCAAGCGATTCTCCTGCCTCAGCCTCCCAAGTAGCTGGGATTACAGGTGCCCGCCACCACGTCTGGCTAATTTTTGTATTTTTAGTAGGGATGTGGCTTCCCCATGTTGGTCAGGCTGGTCTTGAACCCCTGACCTTGTGATCTGCCCACCTCGGCCTCCCAAAGTACTAGGATTACAAGCCTGAGCCACCACGCCCGGCCTCTCCACTCTTTTTAGGTGGAGGGGAGTAAGGGTTGCTTTAAGTTAGGAGGGACTCCCATTTACCCAACCCATTTGTGTAAATTTCTTCCTTCAGAATTCTTCAAATCAGCATCACCATTGTTAAAGGCCTCCCACACAGCAATAATTGTGCTACAGGGTTTTACGAACATGAAGTTTATGTTTGGCTGAATTAACCTCCTTGCTGTGGCACAAGGGGGCCATAGGTGTTTTCACCAATTATGAAGCGGGTTCACTGTGCAATGGCTACCAACTTTTCTGAGTACAATGAGACCAAACACATTCATACATAAATTCCATGAAGTGAATGTATTACTTACAAATAGCAAACAAAAGACAACAGAACTCTAGGATTCAATATGAACCGCTATCACAAGATCAGGAAGGCTACCCAGAGCAGATGGATGGAGTTTTGACCATAAATGCTTCACTTGCACTACAACTGAGGGACCCTAGAAAGCAGCCCACCTTGGGTTTTCTCCCGGGATGTGGTTTGCTGGACACACGCATTAAAGGCCATTCTGTTTCGAGCAGGGACTATAAGAGCCTGGGCTGTTCTGACCAATGTCACCTGATTATCAGGATATTGCATTCCCAGCATATCATACAGTTATCTTGAGAACTACCAGTAAGAAAAGGAGGAAAATGGCCCTGCACCCTTACAACTGAAGGATCAGGATGTTTGTTGTGACAGAGGCACAGACAGTAGCGACAGAGTGTTCTTGTGAGCCATCTACTAGTTCTCTTGACCAGAGCATGGCACCTGACTGCTTTTCTCTTTCCTTTCAACGGAAACTGTTTCAGAATATTTTGAATATTTTGAGTTTCTGCATCTATAGAGTTGCGGCACATGATCACTGGCAGTGTAGACTCTCTGCATGGTTAAAGGAAAGAGTTCAGGAGGCCACCAACCCACATTGAAGGAGACCACCTAATCCTTCAGAGAGTGCCACTCCATCTTCCTGGGGTTAGCGCCACATGCAGTAAGGCCATTATGTCTAAGGCCGTCAAGACTTGCAGTCCGAAGGTTAGACTTTTGACATGCTGAGAAGCAGCAGTGATCAGAAAAGCCCACACACTCGCTAGGAATTTTTCAATGAAAGCAGCTGAGACGCTTCTTCATATGCTTCAGTAGGGGCTAATATCAAACTCTTTATTCCCATTTTCTTTACTCATCAGTGCCTGAACCATGAGGCACCATAGATGTATACCTCATCAGGAGGGTGTATGGGACAGCAGCAAGGGGAGCAGCAGCACAAGAAACAAACAAGGCCACTACTTCTGCCTACATAGTAACTATTGTCTTGGAGTGTACAATAATTAATAATGTTGACATGGCTGCCCTAAGCATACAGAGATGGTGACCAGAGTAGATGCAGGGACTACAGAGATACAGCCTGATTCTTGCTAATTAGGACTTAAGTGTTGGCTTATGTGCTGTGCTTTTGTTCATTAATAAGCCAGGGCCTCAAAACTGCCTGCTAAGCACAGGTCAAATGTCATGCTGGGGTGCAATTAAACATTCATGTCTAGGAGATGAGAGCAGTTTAGTATGGGAGAAGATGACAACACCTGAAGACCACAAAACACTGTGCAGACCAAAGGGAAGGCCCATCGTCAGCTCATGGTTCTGACCCAGGTGACTGCTGATGTGTTACGGAACCATCAGCCGACAGCAGGTAGATCAAGTTGAGCTGGTGTCCTGCATGAGGGTTGGTCCATTCCATTTGTGCTGCCAATTGTTTCAATAGCGTCTCATGCACCCCACTGGTGAGGAAGGAATTAGCATCCTACATTTACTGGTACCGTTAAACACATACATCTATTACTAAACAGATAAGCCAGACATCAGTTATTAATTACATATAGGAGGATGGTGTAAGCTCCCATAGCAATGTCAATGGTACAATGACATAAAATAAGGGCCAGGATGTGCATTGGGTTTGACAACTAAAAATTCATCTATGACCTTAGTGAGTAGTTTCAGTGGACTGGTGAATATGAAAGCCACGTTGCAGTAGATTGAGGTATTAATGAAGGATAAGCATGTGAAGACAAAAAGTACAGATTATTTTTTCAAGAAGCCTGGCTATAAAGAGAAGGAGAAAGATTGAGTAGGTTCTAGAAATGTCAACAGAATTTAGGTATCTTCATGTCTAATGGGAGAGACTTGATCGTCTTCACATCTCACCTCACCCAAATAAGCAAATAAACAAAAAAGAAAGAGGGGGTAATAAGAAACAGGAAAAAAACAAACACAAAACCAAAAAAAAAAAAAAACTTTACGTGTGACACACTATTGCAATTTCAAGCCTTGCTTTCCCTTGACTGAAACTGTATGTGTTTATCTTTCTGTTTATAATGTGGCACAGTGCCTAGACCATAGTAGGAATTAAAATATATGTTGAAAGAAAAAAGTGGGTTGATATGGTTCGATGTTGTCCCCACCCAAATCTTATGTTGAAATGTAATCCCCAATGTTGGAGGTGAGACCTGGTAAGAGGTGAGTGGCTCATGGGGGCAGATTGCTCATGAATGGTTTACCATTCCATTGACACTGTCCTCGCAATAGTGAGTTTTCATGAAATCTGGTCATTTAAAAGTATGTGGCACTTTCCCCCTCTCGCTTGCTCCTGCTTTTGCCATGTGATGTGCCTGCTCTCCTTTGTCTTCTGCCATGATCGGAAGCTTCCTGAGGCCTCCCCAGAAGTACATGTCACCATGCTTCCTGTATAGCCTACACAATCATGAGCAAATTAAACCTCTTTTCTTTATAAATTACTCTGTCTCAGGTATTTCTTTATAGCAATGCAAAAACAACCTCATACATAAGTGTAACAACTAATAGGAGTAAAGAAAGTAATAGCAGGTAACTCTGTAATTGAGAAGGCATAAATTGAGGGAATTGTTTGATGGTTTATTTCCTCTGAGAAGTAATGTGCAGGTTGTCTGCTGAGGGCAAGGGTAAAAGGCTACAGGAGGGTGATTAAAGGCACAGCCATTGTTGCAAATGTGGAGGAAGCTGATTGAAATACACAGAAGTCTTGCCAGGGAGTGCTGATAATTGGTCTAAGACTAGAAACCATGCATGCCTAATAGTAGCTAGGTCAGTGCAGGAAAAAGTGAGGGAGTTTTAAAATTGGAAACAGGGTATCAATTGAATAGAGAATTTAAATAAAACAGGAGGGGGCTTTAACTTGAGAGAAAATAGAAGCAACAACTGAGAAAATTTCTCTCCAAGCCAATAACTAATGTGCAGGAGAAAATAAAGGAGCTGAGAGCATGGAAAGCTGTGGTCAGAGTGGCATGTTAAATACAACAGAAGGAGCAGCTTTAATGATGAAAGATCACAGGACACAGCCCTGGATGTAAGTGGATAAAGCATAAAAGAAGTAAAGGTCATTAGATATGAGGGGGTTAAGGAGCTGTGAAGCCAGACTGACAAGCGGCTTATCCACATGGACTTTGAGGTCACCCAGGATGAGGGCAGGACACAGATAATGGTGAGCCAAGTACCAAGATTTTCAGTGATAGATGGTAGATGATAATGCTAGAGGGAGTGGATGGCAGATAACAATGATGAAGTAGGCTGGACCACAGCCAAATGGGAGTGGCCTCAAAAAACAGTATTTTATTTGGAAAAAGGCAGAAACATACTGGTTTGGATGTGGCAGTAGGGAGCTATGATAATGCAAACCCATCTCTTTCTTCCTGTGGTATGAGGGGCACAGGAGATGAACAACCTCCTATCTACATTGCTTGAAAGGGACTCATCATTTTGGGAATAAACACAGACTAGTAAGAAGGAGTCATAAATCCTTCATGCAAAATCATTCAATCGACACATGAATCTTCTAAAATGGCTGTTTTCTTAAGCCGTTTTGTTATTAATGAGAATTAGTAAGCCACACTCACCACTCTATGGTAGACATTCTTCCGCACACTGCTGTACATTTATAATCTCTTTGAAAGAAAACCAACCAATCATCCCAGATACAAAATCTAAAACCTAATTAAATAGGTCATCATATTTCTAAAATTTATAGGCTAATCATTAAAACAGAATGAAATAAGCTTTGTCGGCCAACTTTAGAATTCTTTCTCATTCCCCATTCACTGCTAGGGATTTGACAGTAACCTTAAGACTTTCCTGTTACCCCTTCTATCTGTCCCTCAAATCCTTCTCTCATATAGCTCTGATAGAGACTTCTATTTTTTGACACACAAAAAGCTAAACAACTTGAGATCAAAAAATAGGATACACAAATTCTGAGATGATTAGAATATGCCTTAAAATGCTATTTCACCATAAGGATATATGAAGAATAATACTCTACAAGCACACTCCCTTCTATTATACAATGAGGTAAAAGGATTTTTTGATCTCTAGAACATTATTCCTTTGAGATGAGATTTTAACACCCTACTGCCCTTGCTAATGATGTCGCTGGACTTCATGATAACAATATTCCTTTGGTTATTATGAATCAGCTGTGTCTTTTATGAGCTACTCTGAGACCTTTAGAAGGTCTCACCTGAGAGAAGAAGGGTTGCCTGACTCAATCTTGGTAGTTCAAGGCAAGAATCTTTGAGCAATCAGCATTCAAGCTGAGACCTGAAGCAGTAGAGGCATGGACATTCAGGGGACTGGGGACTGCAAGAAGTTTAATAGATCTAGATCTTGTAGTACACAGTAGGGAATGGAAAAAGCAACTGGAGATTTAAGTAGTAGCTTTGTAAACCATGCTAAGGATTGTGGTTTGTACTTTCCCTTGGAGGAATGGAATAGGGATCCACAGGAGTTTCTGCTGATTTCCACTTCTTCCAGACCACTCCGTGGGCGATGCTGACTGCAGAGCCCAGAGACAGAGTGTATAGCTATAGTTCTACCTCCATAGCATCTGCATTCACATGCACACATATACTTAGTCCACTTATGACCCCGAACTGCAATACTCGAGTCTTTTAATACTATCAAAATGGAAAAGAAAGGGCTGGGTCTGCCCTTAGCTGGTTGGCTCAATCATATCATCAGTAGGAAAGATCTGTAGGGAAATTGGCCCCTAAGTTCTGTTTATTCTTTTCTAGATGGACTACAGATAAGTGATAAAAACTGAGGAGCTAGAGTCGGGGAGCTGGAGAAGGAAAAGTGTAATGTTAAAAATATAATCTGAGCATTAAGGAAAAAAAACCACTGATGCCACTCTACAGAGATTACAGGATGTCCTACCTAACGTTAAATTAGGTCACTGCCACTGATATAAATTTAAGACTGAAAGTTTAACATGCTTATTTTGTTACCAGGCTTGTGTGAGAAGCAGCGTTGTTTGCTTTCCGTTGATCCTATTTGGATCCTTCTGTGAAGCCTAAAGTGGCCATGAGACACAGGTGAGGTCATGGTGAAAATGGTAAGCCATTTTAGTTTCTTCCTGCCAACCTTCCTTCCTGAGTCAGGCACTTTCATTTCAATCGCTATGAGATCACATAGTGGAAAGATGTATTCCCAGAGGGTGATACAGTGCAATACTATCCTTAACAGGCAAATCCAAGGCATAGCCAGTCCCAAGTGGATCACTAGTGCAAATCATAAAATACCTAAGTAACTTTTAGGTGACTTTCTCATAAACACCAGAACGACATGAGTTTTCTTAACAAAATATCACAGTGGTTTGAGACCTAGGATGCTTCTAAAACATTGTTATTGCTCCTAGATTTCCTTTGTCAGAGAGTTAGGAGAGAAACAGAGGTTTAGTGAGTACCTTTTACTGTAAGTTGTTCAGGTGGGTGCTTTATGGAATTTGTTCATAAAATATGCATATCAGGTATTATTATTGTCTTCATTTTATTGATGAGAACACTGAGGCTCAGAGAGGTTGAGTAAGTAATCTGACGAAGATTCTGCAGAGTAAGTATGTTTAGTCAGCACTGAAGCCCAAGTCAACGGGTTTTGTTTCTAAAACACATGTTCTTTTCACTCTACCACATTTCTATTTCAGTGACAGATATACCTATTTTTCTGACCTAGAAAGGAAGATTGGATTCATTCTCCATAGGCTTCTGAGTTCACAAATCACCATAACCAGTCAACTACCTGAAAGACTATTAGTCCTTAGCTTTAAACAAACTTTTCTACTTCCCTCCAAGTTGAAAGTATATTAGGTTGATTGCTCCCAAGTGATAAGGTTTTAATTCTCTGAAAAAAGAGAAAAAAATCACAATGTACTCAATTTTGAAAGTAAAGCTTAAATTATGAATGTAAAGGACTTCCCATTATGACCTTTGTCCCCAGCTCATAAGTGTGTATGTGTGTTCTTTTTCGTTCCTTTTTTGACATTTAAAAAATTATTTATCTTTTAGAGATGGGGTCTGTCTGTTGCCCAGGCTGGAGTGGACTGGCATGATCACAACTCACTGCAATCTCCAACTCCTGGCTCAAGAGATCTTCCTGCCTTAGCCTCCCAAGTAGCTGGGACTACAGGCATGTGCCATTATACCTGGCTAATTTATTTTATTATAATTTTTAGAGTCAGATCATCACTATGTTGCTTAGGTTGGCCTCAAACTGTTAGTTTCAAACTCCTGGCCTCAAGTATTCTCTTGTCTCAGCCTCTCTAATAGCTGGGATTACAGGCAAGAAACACTGCACCAGGCAACTCTTTTTCTTTTTTAATGAAATAATAGAGTTAGTAGAAAATAGTTTGCTTTTTAAAGTGCTTACTTAATAAAATAAAAAGTGGGCAACTCGAAATAAAAAAAATCAAACAATATCAAAGATGTTTAAAAGATTTTTAAAAATCAAAATATAAAATAATACCAAAATTTAAAAACCGGGATTCTATGCCCCAATGTTCTGTTCAAATCTGTTAGATTTATCTTCCCTTGACCCTAAGTAATATCTTGGGCAAGCCCTAGAGCTTCTTTCCTGACCCTTAGTTAATAAGATGTTATCTGGTCACATTCAATCACAATAATAGACTCATTTTAGTAATAAACATCTTAAGACTAGTAATTAAAACTCTTTACTTCACACCAAGTTTCCTCCCCAAGCTTGGCCTGTTCCAGGTTGGCAACGTGAAGTAGGGAAAGGAGAGATATGGTGACCTTTTCTTTGTACCTTTCTAGCTACCCTCTATACCCTAAATACACATACATACTGAGCTGTGGCTTCTGACTCTACTGGGTTTGGGGATGAGAGGCAGTGAGACTGAAACGAAGGAGTGGTTTTAATTAATGGCACAGCTAAAACCGGATTTTGTTCTCTCTGCACATAGCAGATGTTTAAAGCTAATTCTTTCATGCAAGTTTTTATACTATCCAGCCTCATTTGTACCTCTTGAAATTTTGCTCAGTGGCCTATCACCATTCAGGATCAAGACAAAAATTAATGAGCACTTATTGCGTGTCATGCACTGTACCAAGTGCCACGATATTTATCCAAACTCCTGGCAATGCTAAACACAATGCAAAAAGACATATTAGAAAACGAATCTTATTAACTAACTTTTCAACTGTATTTCATCATAAAGTCTTACTTTATAAGATAATTGCTGCCATGAAAAAGAGACAGGTCATGGTCTCATTTCCCAGATGTTATCTGACTTACACTATAAATTATATTAGCTCCAACACAGTGTGCACTTTGAACTTAGAAAAACAATCTTCTGATAGCATGCATTCTAATTCTTGAAATAAGTATGCCCACAAACTGTAGTTGAAGACAGAATAGGTATGCTTCTCATGTTTTAATTCAGTTGAATTTCAGAAGATCTCAGGAATGTACAGAATGAGAATTAACTAATTAAGAATTAATTAATAAGAATTCTTATTAATTAATACGAATTAATGGCTTGACATAGAGTAGTTAGGTGATTTCCTGAACTTTAAACTTCCACATCACAGTATAGGGTTGGTTCTAAGATAAGAAATATAATAAATTCTTGCCCAAGGACAGACCTGAATCTCTAGTTGCCTGGAGGCTGACTCAACTGAAATCATGGCGTTTAATGGCACTTGGAAGGTACACCGGAGTGAAAACTATGATAAGTTCATGGAAAAAATGGGTAAAGACTTTATTTCTTTGTGGCTTATTCTTTGCTTTCTTACAAACATTTTTCTTTCTAACTCCTAAATCTCTAGGAGATTACAGATAGCTTACGGATAGCTCCTAATGTGGTAGTGAGGATCCAGAAGATGTTCAGAGGAGGGAAATCATATTCTTACTTCTTACATTAGGAAGAATCCACTATCTCACTAATGGAAGAAAAGATTCTTTTAGTGCTGTCCTCTGAAACACACCAAAAAGATCCAGATATGTTTCCCTCACTCTTTAACTGAAAAATGACTTTTTTGTTGTTTACAGTAAGAAAATGGCAGTGTATAATGATAACTTCCAGATTTGAAAATGTTAAATTCTAGGAGATGGAAAAGCAAAGACCATATAAGAAAGTAATGGAAAAAGGTTCTCTTAAAATTTATAGCTCTGAATAAGTTAGATTTAATTCTTATTTCTTCTGACTTACAAAAGTTTTGGAATAATCTTGAGAAGCTATGTATTTTCTTCAGGGAGGCTTAATTTAACTGATTTATAAATTGATACCAATACTCTGGCAGCCCATATACTACATAAGATAGGCAAACTAATTTGTGTCATTCCTCTAAAATAAAAATCTGCATCAATTATAGCTTACAGTTTAGGAATTCTAAGTTTAAATTTATAAAATTTGTAGATTCTTACAGTGATTTTGGCTATAACATTTGCTAATTTTCTCATTTTTGTGTCAGAAATGCCACAAGAAACAAAGAGAATTATGAAGTTCAAAATTTTAAAGCCACTATGAAAAACAAAGGGGCATTTAAGAAAAAAGAATACGGTATATGTAGAATTAAATATGTGCTTCCTCATAAATACATGAATATACATTTTAATCCTTCATTTGATATTTCTAGAACTTAATTTACTTAACACTGAAATGAACAGTTTGTTAATCTTATTAAAGTTGTTCAGCTCTAAGATTCTATAATTCTGTACTGTACTTAATTTTTCTCAAGTTTTGAAAAAACAACTTTAATCAGTTCTCTTGATCTGATTGAAACTGAACTTCTATAGAAGCAATCTGAATGCTCTTGTGCAAAGGCAATGCTACCGAGTTTTCTTCCCACCCTCAAAATAAACAAACAAAACATAACTTGGAAAAATAAACGCTTCCTATGGGATTTGACTTTATTTTCTCCATTGTCTTACCTTTTGCAGGTATTAATTTAATGAAAAGGAAGCTTGCAGCTCATGACAATTTGAAGCTGACAATTACACAAGAAGGAAATAAATTCACAGTCAAAGAATCAAGCACTTTTCGAAACATTGATGTTGTTTTTGAACTTGGTGTCACCTTTAATTACAACCTAGCAGACGGAACTGAACTCAGTGTAAGAATTTTTTTATGAGCAATGCATTCTTGATTTTTCTACCCAATATTAAAATGATCTCGCTCTATTTCATTGGTTGGTTTAATTAATGCAGGTCTCCTTCATTTACTGAAGAAGCCAATGAAGTTTGTCTATGTTATATATTGCACAAATTGGCAGGGTTATCTAAGTATTATACTTTTATTTTTATACGCATCTGTGAAGAATCTGAATTGAACAATAAGAACTAGAAAAAATATCTTTTGAATGACTGAGTATAGACCTATTCATAAAAAAAATCAAAACTGTGTTTTTAAACAGTACAGCAACAGAAGCTTTTAGAGTTAATATGTAACTTAACTGTAATAGCAATTTAATATGTTGAAATAATAAAAGAAATGGACAAATGAACAAATGAGTGAGTTACCAAATGGCAAGCTTTGATGTAGTGCAAGTCATTGAGAGTGTACCTTTTCATGTTTAAGATAACACATTTTAGGAAGTCATCATTTTCAACAAATTTTTTAAAAACTTTTTTAGCCTCAACATTTTTCTATTTAAATTACATATGTTTGTAATGACAATTTAACTACTGAATGTTTTATCAGTTATGCCTTTCTTTAATTAGTTCCACAATCACACAAATTAAAACAAGCACAGAGTTGTTAACCTCTCTATGAAACTTATTAACCATGTTAATAAGTTAACCATGACTATATTTCTGGATATGTAACATGAAAGATTCAGAAAGAAGCCCTGCTCATCTGCCTTAAAATTCAGCATATGGAAATTATTTAAGAAAACAAGCATAATGGTTATCAACACATACTCTGTAGCCCAATGGTCTAGGTTCAATCCTGACTGTGACTTTAGGTGAATCACTGGGCCATTTTACAGTCTCCTCTTCTGTAAAGTAGGATAATAGTATCAATTTCATAGGGTCACCATGAAAATTAAATGAAAAAGTGTGTCTACAGAACTCAGAACAGTGCCTGACATGTGTAAGACCTTAATAAATGCCATTATTGTTATCATCACTATTATGTAGGGGACCTGGAGCCTTGAGGGAAATAAACTTATTGGAAAATTCAAACGGACAGACAATGGAAATGAACTGAATACTGTCCGAGAAATTATAGGCGATGAACTAGTCCAGGTGAGTTGTAACATTTATAGCTATTTTCAAAAGGCAAAAATTACTACAAAACAATAATTTTTATCACTGCTGAGCTAGATCTTCAGTAAACAGACTACTTCTTTTCTCATAAATCTTACTGATTTAAAAAATATTGTATAGCTATTTTCTGATGCCTATTTACTAAAGAGAACTTATATATGTCAAATGATCAATGCCTATTTTAACTGAAAATGTAAACGACTACAAACCAACAAGCGTTTTAAAATGGCTGTATCCTATATCTGTATAAAATCTTGCTATCAAGTACAAGAAAAAATAGTATAAACTCATACTCATATAATATATATAATATAAAAATAGTATAAACTCATATAGTATAAAACTATAATAATACCAATATTTTTCTTAATTTAGATGTAAATCTTAAAGATAAATTCTTCTGTTTGTTAACACCTTTCAGACTTACGTATATAAAGGAGTAGAGGCCAAGAGGATCTTTAAAAAGGACTGAACATTATTCTTGGAGCACAGCCCAAAATACAAATTGGACAGAAGATCTATATTGTATCAGAACTGTTTCTTTCACCCCATCAAGTATAAGGTTACTGACTGATTGGTCCTTTTATAAACATTGGTATATTTCCATTCGTGCCAAAGCAAAAGAAGTAAAAGCTAATTAGGATTTAATTTGTTTTATATTCTCTAAGACATATATTTACTAAAAGAATTTGTGACATTTTAAAAAACAAAAATAAATATTGTGTCCATGTTGCTTTATATGTAGCCTTGCCTTTTAAAACAAAAACTATGTGAATATGAACTGACAGATTGTTTTGGTAGAGAGAGGGTCTTCCTCTGTCTCTCAGGCTGGAATGCAGTGGAGAGATCATAGCTCGCTGTAACCTCAAACTCCTGGACTCATGCCATCTTCCTGCCTCAGCCTTCTGAGCAGCTAGGACTATGGGTACACTTCACCATGCCCAGCTAATTTTTGTTTTCTTTCCTTTTCTTTTTTTTTTTTAAAGAGATGGGGTCTTGCTATATTGCCCAGGCTGGTCTTGAATCCCTGGCCTCAAGTGATCCTCCTGCCTCAGCCTATCAAGTTGCTTTTTTTCTTTACATTTGATAAACTGAAAACATAGGTTGCATATGACTCTTTAACATCTTGCACTGGTTGTGAATAATTTTCTGGCACTGGTTGTAAGTAATATCTATTATTATAAAAATAATATATGCTCAACCAGAAAACTTAGAAATAAGAAACATAAATGTAAAATAAGTATTTCCATAACTCATAATCCAGAGATAATTGTCATTCTGATTTTTACAGATATCCTCCCAGTCCTCTTCCCTGGGGATAGATATTTCCCAATACATACCACTTTGAATAGGATGACAGGAAATAAATGATGTACTAAGTTAAATTAAATTATTGTATTACATTTTTCTACATATCAGTGATTCTCAGGCTTGGTTGAAAATCAGGATCATCTGAGAAACTTAAACAGTTTCTGCATTCTTAATCTCCACTGTTATTCTATTCTATCAGAATCGCTAATAGAACCAAGAATTCTAGAAAATTTCCTGGTGATTCTGATGCAGCCTGTCCACTAACTAGTCTTTGAGAACAATGGAGATATCAGTTATCAATGTTATTTTTAACCACCCCCTTTCTTTTTTGTTGTTGTGGTGGTTTTCTTCACATAAACATATACACTGCCAATTTTCCAGGGCTCAAAAAATTTCCTTTTATTCATATTTTCACATGACATACTATTTTATGTGCTTCATGTAATTGTATTTTAGCAGGGCATATATTAGGGGATGGAGAGAGGGGTCAAATTTTTAAGCATTTGCAGCTGCAACTCTGGACTTCTGACAAATTCTTTTTGACGCTGATGCAGATAACTGTTTAACATTTACATAGCTCTTACTACTTACCCCACACTGTTCTAAGCAGTATATACATATGACACATACATTAAAATGTAGGAAGAAAAATGTTTGAGTACCTGATGAAAATGAATAGATTAGACAGTGTGTAATATTTGAAAGTTGATACTGTGTTTTCTCACTTATAAGTGGGAGCTAAATAATGTATACACATGGACACACCAGAGTGTAGAATAATAGACCCTGGAGACTTGGAAGAGTTGCAGGGTTGGCCAGGGGGCGGGGTGAGGGATGAGGACTTACTTAATGGGTACAATGTACATTATTCAGGGGGCGATGGTTACAGCCCAGACTTTACCACTATGCAATATACCCATGTCACAAAACTATACTTGTACTCCTCAAATTTATACAAAAAAAAAACCTTAAATCTATGTTCATTTTATAATTTCATAAAAATCCTCACATAGGAAATAGTAATTATTCAGATTTTCACATGCTTCTCTTCATAAAAGCTCAATATGCTTCTATCCCTCTAATCTTATGTGTCTACCATATACGAATCAGGAAAAGGCAGGTATTAATCTCACTGGAGAGAGACAAAGGCACAAAGAAGTTTATTATCTTGTCTAATATTGTACAAAGTCCATGATGAACAGAAGAATTAAATGTAGGTCTTGACTTTCAGCCTAGATCATTATTATCTATGCTATTACTCAGCCTGTTATAAACAAAAATATATTAAGAAAAAAAAATGTGCTTAATTCCTCAGTGGCACCCAAGAATAGCACTCTAAATGAGTCAGGTCAGACTGTAAAATAACGGTACTCAGTGATTAGACACTTATCTATTTCTAGTCTCATTGCAGACTTACTTTTTTCACCGTTTATATCCTTTCTAGAATTAAATTTCCACTATGTATTAGTATTGGAGAGCAGCCTATTATTTGTTAAGTGACTTCCATTTCAATAACCCTTTTTTGGGAAAACTAACCTTGTCGTTACACCACCGCGGTTGGCCAAAAGAGGATCCCTGACCCAAGAGCAGCCAATCGACCACAATTGGGCCAGATCATGAGCTCTGTGTAGAAGGAAAAATAACAACTAACTGAACCCACAAGAACCTCTTTTTAGGGAGTTTGAATTTGAGAAGTACAGAGTTAATAGTTGATAGGAAGGAAAAAAGCTTAAGGAGGACAAATAGAGCAAACAGTAATTAGAAGTCCTGAGTACCTGAAACTATGAACAAGCAGAAACCATAGGGTAAACAGCAGAATGTTGGGGCAGTCAGAAGCAGTTGGAGTAGTAGAAGCTGAAATATTTACACATGCAATACGGTATCTGGGATTTGCTTCAAATTGCTTTCTCCCCAGTCTAGGGTTGGGGAGGAAGATTGATACAAGTTGGCAATTCTTGCAGCTGTTGCAAAGTGCCTGACACATAACCCATGATAGGTTCACTGAATAGGAACATAGGAATTCATTATACTCATCTCTGTAGTACTTTTGTATGTATTTGAGATTTTCCATAACAAGAAGTTAAAAATATAGTATTTACATACACGTATAACTCCAGAATCCAGCCACTTTCCATCACTTCCACTGCTATCACCTTAGTATGAGACACCATTATCTTTTTCCTGGATTACTGTTGTAACTCTCTAAAAAGCCTACAAACTTCTACCTTCCCCACTCCATCCCTTTAGTCTCTTTTTCTACACAGCAGCCAGAAGGATCCTAAATCTGATACATCACTTCTCTGTTCAAACTGCTGCAATGGCTCCCATTTTCACTCAGAGGAAAAAGCCAATGTTCTTACAATGACCTGTAAGACCCTGAATGATCAGATCCCCTGTTACCTATCCAACACATGGTCCTGTTTTTCATGAAATATCTGGGGGAAGCGTGTTTAAAGCAGAGGAAACACCCTGGAGCAAAGACACCAAGGCAGTAGCAAGCCTCATAAATTTGAAGAAAACAGCCTGGAAAGAGTCCCCAAGATCACCCAGAGCTGACCAAAAACAAGACCAATGTTCAGGAAATACAGGCTGATTCAGCTTTCCTAAAATTTAGGAATGATATAGTGAAAGAGACTGGGTTTTAGAATCACAGACTTGCCCAAATTCTTGTCTCCCCATTTACTGACTAAAATTCAAGTTCTGATTCTCAATTTTTCTCATTTGAAAAATGGGGAGAATATAATGATTTTCTGAGCTTGTTGCTAACTGAGGTATTATGTATAAAACATCGAGTGTAATGCCCAGCACACACCTGGTACTCAAATGTAACACAAACATGTACCCTTCTCTTGTAGAGAAAATGGGGCAAAGTGTATCCTGAGCAGATGGGAAAACTCGTTTCTTAAAATACCTCTCATGGAGTCTGCATAAGAGCGTGAGCCTTGTTCTGGTAGATGAGAATACTTAGATCCGGTCCAGTCTGAGACATAACTAGCTGGGGACTTTGGGAGAGCCTCTTCATCTCTTTGGAATGTAATCATCTTTAAAATGAGAGGATTGAACTAGATCTCTAAATTTTCTTTCAGTGCTAAGATTCTATGATGTCTCAATAACATTTAGTGATTCCTTCCTTTCTTAAGCAGCCCTTTTGGTGCGGGTCACAGGGGACAGGGCATTAGAATAATGGAAGGTAGAATGGGAAGAGGGAAATATTTACATTATAAAGTATGGTTGGTTTCATGGGTGTATGGCTTATGCAGGCTCAGAGGGCTCTGTGCTCGGTTTAATGCTCTTCTCTTACTGTCCTAAAATTCTCAATACTTTTTGAACAACTTTTGCATTTTCATTTTACACAGGGCCCTGAAAATTATGTGGCTGGTCCTATTCCTATGGATTGATTATTAATAAGTACAAAAGATATTTTCCTATGAGGAACTAGAGAGCATGGCAGTAAGATATCTCTAGGCACCTAAAGAGGGGTGGATGGATGGAAAAGATAGTTGCCTGGGATAAAATGGAAATGAGATAAAGTTATGTGGGGATGGGGAGGGGAAAAAGGAGATAGATGGTCACTTCAACATTATAAAGTGCTTCTTTACCTTTTGCTACTTGCTTTCTCTAAACTATAGTATTAGAATGCCATCTGCTGGCCAAGGATACACTCTTTCAGAGGTTTCCAATGCAGTCTCTGCTGCATTTGTGTCTAGAGAGTGTTCCAGAAGGTCTGATATACCATATTCTATACTTTAAAACGATAATTATTAAATGTTTCTTCAGTTCCAAACTCCATATTAAACAAAGCTAATACAAAGACTCCTCTTGAACTGATCCACTAAAACTGCTTTCATTTATTGAACAAAAAATAATTTTAAAAAAGCACTATGTGCCAGGCAGAAAGTATTTAATGATGAACACTATTGGTAGAGATACTTAGGTCATTAAGAATTTCCTCAAATGGATACAAATTCTCAGCCTCATCTTGGGTCTGAATCAAAGTACCAAGAATAGCATCATCATCTTCAGCATTGGATGGTCATCTAGAGTAGGGTTATACTTTCACTCAGTGTGTGCTAATAATGCAGGATGCTGTATATTGCCTTCAGGCCCGATGACCAACCTTTAGGCTATTGTCTGGAACAGATTTTACTGGAGAATTGACTGGAAAAGAAGAGTATGCAAGACAATGGCAGAAGATGAAAGTTAGGAGCAAACGGTGGAAATCAATAGTCATGGATAAAGCATAGTGTTCCAGAGGGCTTCTCTCATCCATATATATCCCCATTGAAGATTCCATTAGAATGATGGATTGCAAGAAGTCCTCCCTGCCATGTAATCAAGATTACCAGGAATGAAAGAGGGAGCTTAAATAATTAGTAGTTAGAACTGCTGTGAAGTGAAGGAGTAGTAGAACTCTGAAGGAGGACAGGCAAGGAAGTGCTCCCTAAATGTCAGTCCAGTTTCAAAGCCACATCTCTCAGATTACAGGTAGTGAAACTCGTTCTTATCAAACGATTCTGGCACACTCACTATATTCACTGGAGAAAACACCTGAAAGTCAAAGAACAGTACTCTTCCTAAACTTGAAAACAAAATATCCTTTAGGTAAAGGAGTATATGCTCAACGTCATTTCTTGGTTTCAATTTAGAAACTTTTTAACAAGATTTTTTTTTTAAAGGATACTGAAGGGCACAAATGTGACATAGAACTTCCTCTCTTTAACATACACTCGGAACACAGAAACCTCGGTGAAGATGGAGGTTATTTCATAATCCCAGTCCAGACTGTTTGTCCTGCGTGTTCCCATGGTACAAGGTGTTCAACTCCAGCAATACCATTACTCTGAATTCAATCTGCTTGCCTGCCTCCTCTAGTTTGTGAGCTATATGAGGGCAAGGATAGGGTCTTATATCTATACCCTATACTGTATCCCTCTAACACATAGTAAATATTAATGATTGTAATTTGGGGCATGCTGGGCAGCCCCAGCCTCAGAAATCCAGCTTTCCCTATTCTTTCTTATACCCAGAAGATCTACTGAGGGAATCAGCCCTTGTTGTTCTTTACAAACAGATAAACTTATTTTGAACCAGATCACTGTAGCCATATCTGATTAGGTCAAAAATGGCCACCTGATCCAAGGGCAGTCAATTTCTATACTTGAGAGCAGCCAATGATAGAACTTTGTTCAAGACCAATAATTCTCATTAATTAAAACCAGGTAGGGTGTCTGTTGAGAATTTGACTTCAATACACAGGAAAAGTCATTAGCTAGTAATGATGGGCAAAAGTTAAAAGATACAGATGGAAAAGCGAACAACAGAGGCCACGAGGTAAAAGCAGCCATGATAAGTTCTAGTAAACAAAAACTGGATAGAAGAAAAGAGGGGTGAGATAACATTTTTAGATGTGGAAGTAATGAATTATTGCTTCTGGTGGATAAAAAGATAACTTGTTCAGTATAGGCTCCTTGTACTCTGAGTAGCCAAGAATACATATTCCTTTAACTAAATATGCATCAAGCACCTACCATGTGCTAAATATGACATGAGTTTTAGTGGTGGACAAGACTAATCTATTTGGTTTCATGGAACTTCAAATCTAGCTTACCTTAGAATCTAGACATGGAAGACATATTGAACAAGTAAAAATTATTGTGATAAGTATGATAAAGGAGTAAAGGTAGGCTCTCATAGAAATATATGCTATCTTGAATTATACTTTCCATTGAACTATTTTTCATAAGATGCTTGATTGTATGGACTTTCTTGAATTCTTAGAGGGCCTAACTCACATTTCAGACTCCTATCATCCTTATTTTCATACAAATTGGCTCCTACACACAAGCGGGAAATCATAAAATCTAAATAAATGCTTTCTTTATAAAACATAGCATTGACTCAGATACAGTTACATGCAACTCCTTCTACAAGTTAACATTTATTAATACATGGTGTTTCCAATGTGCCAGATATTTTTCAAAGTGCTTTATCATACCAATTCAAGTTCGTCATCACAACAAAGTCTATATAATAAGAACAATTATTGCTAGTCTCATTTTACACATGAGAAAACTGAGGCAGAGAGAGGTTATACAACTTGCCCAAGGTCAACAGCTGTAAGTCGCTGAACCAGAATTTGGACCCAAGCAGTCGTCCTAGAGTCCAAATTCAATTTTACTTAATGTGGTTATGTAGATAAATTTTCATTCAAAATATCATCCATCAAATATGTATTAAGCATGACTTACATGCAGGCACTATGTGCCAGGTGCTGATATAGGTGTTACAGATACGACAAAGAACAAGACGGACAAAAATCCCTGTCATCATGGAAGGGATACAGACAACAAGCAAGAGAATGAAGTGAAATATATAGTACATTAGATGATATAAGTGCAATTGAGAAAAATAAAACCAGAAAGAGGGATGTGGAGTGTCAGAGGTGAGATCACGGATGCAGTTTTAAATAGAGACTCGGATAGCACTGAATAGGTAACATTTGAGCAACACCCTGAAGCCAGTGAGAGAATGAACCATTCTAAGTATGTTTTAGTCAGAGCCCTGGATTTGGATCCTTGAGCCAGTGACAGTCTTAAAAGAGCCTTGGAATTACACTAAGTGTTCCTGGGCTCTGTAATATAAACAGTCTAGGGCTGGATACAGTGGCTCACACCTGCAATCCCAGCTACGCAGGAGGCTGAGGCAGGAGGATCCCTCGAGCCCAGGAGGTCAAGGCTGCAGTGAGCCATGATCATGCCACTGCACTCCAGGCTGGGAGAGACTCTGTCTCAAAAAAATATATAAAGAGCCTAATTAGCATGGCCTATGGGGGCTCAAAGTTTCTAGCTGAGGAAGAAGAGAGTAATGTAACAAAATAAGCATTATGAAACAAGCAACAGACTCCTTCTATCTTTTGAACTGGAATTTCTGAAGGATTATTTTGTGAGGCAACAATACTGAAAACTTTATGAACTCTATTCTTCCCAGTTTCTAGTTGTTATAAAACCAACACATGATCGATATATTTAGTCTGACTGGGTTACAAATTGATGAAGTCATTCTCACAATAGGGAGAGTAGCCTTGTCTTCCTGTGGGGGTCATTTTACTCATTCCCTTAGGTTCCTAGGGAGTACCCTTAATCCCCAGGCAAGAGTCACTCTATGAAAAGAAAGTTGTTTATGAAATTTAGTGTGCATGGGAATGCTGAAGAAACAGAGAAAAACACCACAGATGTACTATTCCTACATTCTATAACTCTGACCACTAATGAACCATGAATCTGTATCCCTCTTAAGTTGATCTAAGTTAGCTTTTTGGTGTCATCTTTTACCTTCTATGTCTCATGCTTTTCAAAATCAAGTAACATTTCCCCAACTTTGAAGTACCTATTGCAATACTCCAACAGCTTAAATGAACAGAACTGCACCTTTATGTGGCCTACTTGCCAACATAGAAAATAGGGGGAAAATACACTTTTTCTTTTGAACTCTGAGAATACTCTAAATTTGTCATTTATTTTTTAAGCATGGGAACATTTTTTCAAAAGAAATCCTCATGGAAGTCTAACAATACCTACACTGTCAACTCTACTCTGCACCTAGAAGAGGGTACAGTAGCTCATTCTTCACGCAACAGTACTTGAGGTTTTCCACTTTCATACTCCTTTCAGGGAGTAAAGAATGGCATAACCTGAGGTTGTCACAAAAAGCCATTATCTGAAGCATCTGGACTTGTTCAATCAGATCTGAGAACAAAGTACTGGACTAGAAGGTGTCCTCAAAGTCTTACCATGGGTCCTGGAATACTGGGGTTTGGCTGGCAGCAGAACCTCCTCCTTTCATATCTATCACTACCTTTTGGCTATCAGCTGGAACATGGGGGCCAAAAGGGCTTAGGTGTCCTCTACCTCACAGACCCAGTGTCTTCTAAGCTTTTCTACTTTAATTTTCTCAGCACCTGAAAAATTCACCTCTTAAGACCTTAAAGAGTCTCACTTAAGATATAAAGGCAAAAGCCGGGTGTGGTGGCTCACACCTGAAATCCCAGTGCTTTGGGAGGCCAGGTGAAAGAACCACGTGTGGCCGAGAGTTTGAGACCAGCCTGAGCAACAGTGAGACCCTGTCTCTCCCTCTCTCTATATATAAAAATATATAAAGAGAATTATTTATTTAAGAATTGCTACCCTGATTGCTTCCAGAGAGTCCAATTTAATAAATTACAGGAATTATCTGTTTTAGAACTTTAAGGTTGATTTAGTCCCCTAATGAAGACCAATGTGACTTTTTGTTGTGGGGAAGGTGAAGACTGTCAAGCATTAATATTCTTTTTTTGGGGGTGGAGGGTTCTTTTAAGGTGGTAAGATACATATAATATACAATTTGCCATTTTAACTATGTTGTATATACAATTCAGTGACTATTATATTCATAATATTGCATAATCATCACCACCATCTATTTCTAAAACATTTTCATAACCACAAACAGAAACTTACCATTAAGCAATAACACCTAATTCCCCCATCTCCCAAGCCCCTGAAAAATCAAATATTTTCTACCATTCTATAGATTGTCTTTTTACATGTGTCTGGCTTATTTCATTCAGTGTTTTTTCAAACATTATTTTAAAACACTTAGCATTATTTCAAGAATCATCCATGTTGTAGCACATACCAGAACTTCATTCCTTTTCAGAGCTGAGTAATAATTCAAGATACATAAAACTACATTTTGTTTATCCATTTATGGACAGTTGAGTTGGTTCTACTTTTTGGCTATGGTTAATAGTGCTGCGATGAAACAGCATACTTGGTGTATACTTGGTGTACAAGTATCTGAGTCTTTGTTTTAAATTATTTGGGATATATACCTAGAAGCAGAATTGCTAGGTCATATGGTTCTTCTTTAACTTTTTGAGGAATCTCTAAACTACTTTCCATAATGGCTCCATTATTTTACATTCCCACCACCAATGTTAAAGGATTTAAGTTTTTCCACATCCTTGCCAACCCTTGTTTTTTTCTGTACTATTATTACATTATTATTGCCATCCTAGTAGATGTGAAACAGTACATCATTGTGATTTTGATTTGCATTTCCCTAATGATTAATGGTGTAGAGCATATTTTCAACTGCATGTTGGCTATTTGTATATCTTCTGTGGAGAAATGTCTGTTCAAGTCCTTTGATCAGTACTTTTTTTAACCGGGTTCTTTTTGTTGTGGAGTTGTAGAAGTTCTTTATATATTCTGTATATTAAATCTTTATCAGATATATGATTTACAAATATTTTCTTCCATTCTTTTTACTTTCTTTATAGTGTACTTAGATGCCCAAAAGTTTAATTTTGATGAAGTGCAACTTCTCTATTTTGTTGTTGTTGCTTGATGTTAGCTGTGGGTTTTTCATTATACCCTTTATCAAGTTGAGGAAGTTCCCTTTTATTCCCAGTTTTCTGCGTGTTTTTATTAGGGAAGGGTATCAGATTTTACCAAATACCTATTCTGCTCAATTGAAATGAAATGTTTGTCTTTTTTCCCTTTATTTTACTAATGTGGCATATTACGCTAATTGACTTTCTTATGTTGAGGTATCTTTGCATTCCTGGGATAAATCTCACGTGGTAATGGTATATAATCCTTTTAATATGCTGTTGGTTTGGGTTTGCTAGTAGTTTTTAAGAATTTTTTTGTTTTTTTGAGACGGATTCTTTTTTTTGAGATGGAGTGTCACTCTGTTGCCCAGGCTGGAGTGCAGTGGTGCGATCTCAGTTCACTGCAACCTCTGCCACCTGGGTTCAGGTAATTCTCTTGCCTCAGCCTCCCAAGTAGCTGGGATTACAGGCGCCTGCCACTGCACCTGGCTAATTTTTGTAGTTTTAGTAGAGATGGGGTTTCACCATCTTGGTCAGGATGGTCTTGAACTCCTCAACCCATGATCCACCCACCTCGGCCTCCCAAAGTGCTGGGATTACAGGCATGAGTCACAGTGCCCTGCCCTTTTTGAGAATTTTTGTATCTATATTCATAAGGGATACTGGTCTGTAATTTTTTATAGTAGTAAAAACATATAACATAAAACTTACCATATTAACCATTTTCAAAAGTACAGTTTAGTGGTGTGAAACATATTCATACAGTCGTGAAACAGATCTCCAAAACGTTTTCATCTTGCAAAACTACAACTCTATGCCCATTAAACAACTGGCCTTTTCCTTCTGTCCACAGCCCCTGGTAACCACCACTCTACTTTCTGTTTCTAGGAATTTGACTACTTAAGATACCTCATGTAAATGGAATCATACAGTATTTGTTTATCACGGGCTTATTTCATTTAGGATAATGGCCTCAAGTTTCATCCATGTTGTAGCATTTGACAGGATTTCCTTCCTCTTAAGGCTTAATGATATTCCATTGTATGTACATAATACATTTTTTAATCCATTCACCAGATGATGGACATTTGGCTTGCTTCCACCTCTTGGATATTGTGAAAAGTCCTGCTATAAACATGGGTGTGCAATATCTATAATTTTCTTTTCTTGTGATGTCATTATCTGCCTTACTATAAGAGTACTAGCTTAATAGAATGAGTTAGAGAATGCTCTCTCAGTTCTATTTACTGGGAGAGTTTGAGTAACAACCGAGTTAATTCTTCTCTAAATGTTTGATAAAATTCACCAGAGAAGTGATCTACTACTGGACTTTTCTTTGTTGGAATGTTTTGATTACTGATTGAATCTCTTTCCTTGTTATAGGTCTGTCCAGCTTTTCTATTCATCTAAGTTATCTAATTTGTTGACATACAATTGTTCATAGTATTGTCTTATAATCCTTTTTATTTCTGTAAAGTTTGGTGGTAATATGTACACTTTCCTTTATGATTTTAGTTATTTGTGTCTTCTCACCTTTTTCTTCGTGTAGCTAAAGTTTTGCCAATTTTGTTGATCTTTTTCAAAGAACCAATTTTGGTTTCATTGATTCCCTCTATGGGTTTTGTATTCACTATTTCATTTATCTCTGCTCTAATCTTTATTATTCCCTGTATTCTGATAGCTTTGAGTTTACTTTGCTCTCCTTTTTCTATTTCCTTATGTCGTAAAGTTAGGTTGATTTGAGATCTTTCTTTGTTAATGTAGGCATTTACAGCTATAGATTGTCTTCACTGCAATCTACAAGTTTTCCTAAGTTGCATTTTCATTTTTATTTGTCTCTAAGTATTTTCTAATTTCCCTTATGATATCCTTTTTGAACCACTGGTTGTTTAAGAGTATGTTAAATTTCCACATGTTTGTGAATTTTCCAGTTTTCCTTCTGTTATTAACTTCTAACTTCATTTCATTGTTGTCAGAAACCTTTCTGACTTCAATTTTTAAAACTTCGTTGAAACTTCTTTTATGCCTTAATATATAATATATCCTGGTGAATGTGTCAGGTATACCTGATAAGACTGCATATTTTGCTGCTGTTGGATGGAGTTCCATATGTGTGTGTTAGGTATAGTTGGTTTATAGTGTTGTTCAAGTCCCCTATTTTCTTATTGCTCTTCTGTCTAAATGTTCTACCTATTATTAAAAGTGAAGTATGAAACTTTCCAAAAATTTTCGTAAAACTGTCTATTTCCCCCTTCAATTCTGTCAATGTCTGCTTCATATATTTTGATTCAGCAATTTCTTGGTTGCTGCAAACTTTTGACTGTTTTCCAGCATTCTGACAAAGTTAATTCAGACAGCTTTTGCTTGTTTTTCAATGCTGCTGTGGAGGGACAGAAACTTGGAGTGGCTATTCCACCATTTTGAACACGGGTCACCCAAGGTGACTTTTGACACTAGCTTTCACTAGAACAGAAAAAAAAAAAAAAAAAAAAAAAAAACACACCAATAAATCTGTTCTCCAACAGGCATATTTATAGACATGAACAAGAAAGCTGAGGTTCTCCAGTAGAGGTTTTAAGTCACATTCCCTGCATCTATCTCTTCCATTCCATGTTGGTCCTTGAGTAATCCCCGAGGAATCACAGCATTCCATGAAATTTAGTTTAAAAAGCACTATTATAAATAATTAAAGCCCCTTGATACTTATGTGTCTACTGCCTGTGATTTGATGTCATAAACAGTTGAACAATAATTTTGGACTAGATGATCTCTTGCTTATTTTCTGATTTACTTTTTCCCAACAAACTTTCCAACTTCTAGTTAATAAAATGCATTTTCATTGAGAAAATTTGAAAAATATGGAAAAGCACAAAGAAGAAAACTATCTGTGATCCCATCTTTCAAGGATAACTTCTGTTAACATGGTTACAGTTGTCACACTTACAAGTCTAATTCTGGTCAATATTTTATATATAGCAATGATCACCTTAGCACCCATTTATTTATTCTAAATTAACAGCTTTTTAATTCCAAGCCTAGGTTTTGATTCCAAGCACAGGTTTCCTATGCGTGGAAACCTATAATCTTATGAGATAAAAACACGTCACGTATTGACTAACCTTTGAAACTCCACCCTCAATGACTGCCTCTCTAATACCTTTCAATAAAACAAATAACAGGTTGATTGCTGATGATTAGCTTAACGAAATTTCAAAGTTGTAGGTTTCAACATCTTTGTCATTTGTGCCTACTAGTCAAGCTCTGCTCTACTGAAGTTGTTTTTAAACTTTTAAAAGCAGAAGGATGCTTTGTTTTGAAATAAAATCTTGTATGAAACTCTAAAATATAAATAAAACTAAGTTTTTATGGTTCAAGTCTGTTTATATATGTGTAAGTAAGTAGCACAAAGAGGTTTAATTGTATCTGACTAATGTGTTCACAGCCAGTTCTGCTCAGCCTTCCAAATACCCAAATCATTATGCAGAACCCCAGGCTCTGTGATGCTGTTTGAAAAAATCATTGTTCTGTTATATGTCCTTAGTCAGTATTTTTAATGAATCGGTTGGTATTGCTTCTGTATCTCTTATGGCTCCTTGGACAATGCCTGACACACAGCAGGTATTAAAAAGTATTGACTGAAATTAAAGAAGGAAAATCCACAAAGGGGAAAAGATTGGCACATATCCATTACTAGTACTTCAAAACATCTCAGAAAGTATCCCCGCTGAGAGTACAGATCAGTAGTGTTAGATGCCACTGGTATCATACACCATTATGTTCTAAAACACAAAATTTTACAAGTATTTTTTTGACTGGGACTGTGTTAGTGGTTGCAGAATATAACAAAATATTGTTGAATACACATTAAATTTCTTCCATGTGGAAGACACTGTTCGAAGAGCTGTGGAGCTTGCAAGATGGCAAAAATACTGTCTTTCCTTTAAAGAACACTTAATACTTGCTAGGTTCTGTGGCTTATGCCTGTAATCCTGGCAGTTTGAGAGGCTGAAGCAGGAGGATCACTTGAAACCAGGAGTTTGAGAAAAGCCTGGGCAACATAGTGAAACCCCATTTCTACAAAAATAAACATTAATAAAAAGCAAGCCTGGCATGGTGGTGTGTGCCTGTAGTGCTAGCAACTGGGAAAGCTGAGTGGAAGGATTGTTTGAGCCCAGGGGTTCAAGATTGCCATGAGCTCTGATTGCACCACTGCACCCCAGCATGTGTGACAGACCAATACCCTGTCTCAAAACAAATTAACAAAACTTAATACTCTAACAGGAGAGAAAATCTACATAAAATTCCTACAAAGCAAGCCAATGTGCCAGACAATATCAAGAAAATTTCAGTGTTTTTTTGAGCCAGAGGTAGGGAAATTTTGAAAGATGACCAATTTAACAAATAGCTCCATTAATATGAGGCCATTACAGAATGTAGAGGGAAATAATAGGTGCCAAAGGAAGGCAAAAATCTATGGAAACAAATATTTCATTCACTGCCTTCATCTTGAAAAAATAACCCTCTCCTCAAGAAGAAAACATGACATAGAAGGTGGAGACAAGTTAAATGTGACTTGTAAATGTGAAGTTTTCACAATTGGTATGTAGAAATACCAAGAATGGAGAGATCAGTGTGAATTGTAGTGAAGGAAATTTTATGAAATTGGCACTTTAAGTTGGGCCTCAAAGGAGGAGTAGGATTTAGACAGGTGAGAAAGCAATCCCCAATGCTGGAAAAAATATACTATATTTCCAGTATAACAGGAAAAACATGCACCAAAGCCCAGAGGCCAAGAGAATAGCTTCCATGAGGAAAATGGAAGAAAGCACTCTGACTGGAGCAAAGAATGTTTCCTGGGCACCAGGTTGGCTGAGTAGAGTGGAGCCAGATTAATTGTGAGTATAAAGGTGGGAACTGCTAAGGCCAAGATAAAGATAAAAGGTGCAACCTAGTTAGGATGATAGTACAACTCTTTCTTTGTTAGAGCAGGGAGGGAACAGAGTCTTGCTCTGTCACCCAGGCTGAAGTGCAGTGGCACGATCACAGTTCAAGCGATCCCCCCAACTCAGCCTCCCAAGTAGCTGGGACTACAGGTGTAGCACTCAGCTAACTGTTTTTTGTAGAGAAGGGATTTTGCCTTGTTGCTCAGGCTTGTCTTGAACACTTAGGCTCAAGCAATTCACCCACCTTGGCCTCCTGAAGTGCTGGGATTACAGGTGTGAACAACAGCGCCCAGCAGATAGTACAACTCTTAAACAAAGAAAATTATGGAAGATATACAAAGGAGTTAGAATGAAAGAGAACAGCCGAGGCACAGTGTCTCATGCCTGTAATCCCAGCACTTTGGGAGGCCGAGGCAGGCGGATCACCCGAGGTCAGGCGTTCAAGACCAGCCTGGCCAACATGGCGAAACTCTGTCTCTACTAAAAATACAAAAATTAGCCGCCGTGGTGGCAGGCACCTGTAATCCCAGCAACTCGGGAGGCTGAGGCAGGGAGAATCGCTTGACGCCATGAGGCGGAGGTTGCAGTGAGCCAAGATCGCACCATTGCACTCCAGCCTGTGTGACAGAGCAAGACTCCGTCTCCAAAAAAAAAAAAGAGGTTGTAGAGAGCCAAGATCATGCCACTGCATTACAGCCTGGGCGACAACAGGGCAAGACTCAATTTAAAAAAAAAAAAAAGAATTTAAGAGAACAATAACAACAAAATGAATAAATAAAATGACCCAGAAGATGGAGAAGTAACCTGTGGTACCAATCAACAGGGCTGTTGTTAGGACAGGTACTCAATTTGAAAAGGAAGAAAAGATGAAATTACGATGAGAAAGAATAATTTAAGAGAAACACACATACTTCCAGATAAAAATTACAGTAACCAAATTCTCCACTGTTGGAGAGGTTATTCTGTAAAATTAATTTAATTCCTAGGATGATCACAAGGATGCTTTATCACATGGACATACTAGTTTGAGAGCTGCATAAGAAAAATTTGCATTATCCCTTAGGTTAAAGCAAAATTCACCATCATCTCCCTCCTGAGAACTTACTGCACTTGAAGTTCAGAAGGTTTGTAACGTCTTCTTAAAAACACTTAGCTGTCTTTGGCCTGATGGTTATAGCATTTTCATGCACCACTTTCTCCACCCCAGCCCAATCAGATTAATTTTGCTGACAGAATTATGGAAGTGTTGGATCATGGTTACAGTGCAATGATTCAATCTATAGTCCCTAGTGCATATTTTTCACTTGAACATGTGAAGTAGAAAGTTCAAGGTGGTTGGACAAGTGCAGAGGAGTAGATGATTGACAGTGAACCTGCATTTCTGTACAGTACTTTTTAAAATTTAAATTGCTTCGACAATGGCAAATGCCAACGGAGCAAGGTGGCTCATGCCAGTAATCCCAGCACTTTGGGAAGTCAAGGCAGAAGGATCACTTGAGGCCAGTAGTTCAAAACCAGCTACAACACACTCTAAACTCATTTTTGTAATGTGGAATAATCAACAATCAGTGGGACTCTTACAAGGGTAAAGTCGGAAATAGAATCTTTCAACTGAATTTAGTTAAAATAACCCCTCCTTATTTGCATTACTTACTCTTCCAAGTCTGACAGACGTTCCTGACTCAAGATCAGATCATACTATCAACATCCCCTCATGATGAGCATGTGGCTCTGGGCCAAGGACAAGTTTAAAACCACTTCAAGGCCTGTTCAGTTTATGTCATGCTTATTCATCACTAATAATCTCAATAATTTTTTATCAATCCTACTTCAATAACTAGGAGTAATTGATCCTACCTTGTCAGCGAGAAGAATGCTTCCATCTCCGGTAAGGGCAATTGTTTACTTGCCTTTCCTAATTTTTGTAAAGATTCAATGCCACTTATGCCCAGGATCTTTTTGTCTACTACCATCAGACAATCTGCATTACAGCACACAATCTAATTAATTATCAGGTAATGACCCTCTCATCCCAGAATCTACAAAGCATTTTTCTTGAAAGGTCATATACTATCTGTGTCTCTAAAACCTGGTAATTGATTTGGAGGCAAATTGGAGCAAGGTTAGGAAGCTATGGAATAGCTTATTTAAGACTGCTGGATCTGTAGTTAATTTTAGGCTTTATAATTTTTTTAGTAACCCTAGACAATTCACTCCTTTTGTGTTTCATTTTCTAATTCTATAAAATGCAGTACAGCCCCTTCAAAAAAGTTTTACGACGATTTAATGACTTTCTGTAAAAACACAACTACCGTCTTATCTCCATTTACTATGCACTAAGAGAACCACTTATATATCGGGGTGCCCATATTTTCTGAACAATTCAGGAATCATAATGCGAAAAGAAAGAGAATATTTGAAATTGGACCTACTAGGCAAAATCCAGGCAGTATGGGTCATTTTCTTCCTGCTAGCATTCTATTCTTGCTGAGGCTCACACTCAAAGTCAAATAACCTTTGGATTATTCTTCCCCGTCCCCCTTCCCCCCAGACGGAGTCTCGCTCTGTCGCCCAGGCTGGAGTGCAACAGTGGCACGATCTTGGCTCACTGCAACCTCCACTTCCCGGGTTCAAGCGATTCTCCTGCCTCAGCCTCCCGAGTAGCTGGCATTACAGGCGCCCGCCACCACACCCGGCTAATTTTTGTATTTTTTTATATTAAGTAGAGACGGGATTTCAGCATGGTGGCCTGGCTGGTCTCGAACTCCTTACCTCAGGTGATCTGCCTGCCTCGGCCTCCCAAAGTGCTGGGATTACAGGGGGCGTGGCCAGGTTATTCTTAAACCCACTCCCTTGAAGTACCTGCAAAATACGTGCTGGTCTCTGGCCCTTTTGGAAACTCAGTCCTGTGAGTAGGACGTCCACCTCACTGGTGGTGTTTCAAATACTAAGTGTAAAATGCTAGAGATAGTACAAAACCCACCAGAGGGGTCCTTCCTAACACGTTGGCATAAAGATCCAAAGGGAATACAGGGATAGGAGAGGTGACCTTGGGCAGTTCCAGGGAGGAGTCCATCACCTGGCTGGAATGGGCCTTTCAGTGGGACGAGAGTGTATTTCTTCCAACCAAACCTGAATAACCACCTTGCGGCTTGGGACGCCGCGAGGCAGAAGTAGGCCGGCCCATTCATTTAGTGTCAAAGCAGAGGCCGCGCTTCCTGTCCGCGGTCACGTAGGCAGCGGAAAGCCGGGCCAGGCGCCTGCGCGCTGGGAAGGGTAGGCTCAGAGTGCTTTCCGGAACCCGGTGAGTGGCGGACTGCGCAGGCGGCCGGATTCCGCTCAGTTTCCGGTCCGGCGAACACCAAAGTCCAGGAATCTAAGCATTTTTCAGTTTCTAGGATTGTTAGGAAGCTGCAGAAGCGAGATGGAGGTGGACGCACCGGGTGTTGATGGTCGAGATGGTCTCCGGGAGCGGCGAGGCTTGAGCGAGGGAGCGGGGCAGAACCTTGATGTGCGGCCTCGGTCTGGGGCAAACGGGCTTCCCAAACACTCCTACTGGTTGGACCTCTGGCTCTTCATCCTTTTCGATGTGGTGGTGTTTCTCTTTGTGTATTTTTTGCCATGGTGAGTATCTTGAATGCAGAATTGGAGTGGTAAGGAGCTTAGAGATAATTTGCTCTCTTTTGGGCGGAGAGGGGACTGAATTCCAGAGTTTATATATGTCCAAGATTACGCAGCTGGTGAGTGGCGCAGTCGGGTGGGTGGGGGAGAAGGACTAGGAGTAAAATGTTCTTCTTTTGAACGTCCGTGGGAGTCTCCAAAGAAGTGTGCAGAAAACTTGGCGTCATATTTTCTCGTGATTTGGCGTGAAACCAGCTAGGCTTGAGTTCCTGCAGCACCGTGAAGCGACCGGAGAAGTTATTTCGCTTTTTGGAGCTTTATTTTTTCATCTGCCATTTGGAACCGTTAGTGACCCAGGTCATAGGGGTGTAGTGAAGATTGAGATCGTAGTGATTTGCGTGTTGCCTGGCAGTAGTAAGTGCTCAACGAAAGCTGTTTTTTACTATACAGCTGTTTTTTAACATGAGCAGACTACGCAGTTATCTCAAACTTAACATGTCCAAAACTGAACTCTTGACAGCTTCTTACCCAAATTTACATGCCTTGCAGTGTTCCCATCTCAGTAAACGCCAACTTTATCCACCGTTACCTCCCAGAAACCTGAGACACTTTGTCCTTTTCTTACACACATCCACATATCCTAAAACACCAAGTCACAGAATTCTGTAGTTTACTTGTAAAACTCATGCTCTCCATTTTCATCGCCACTCGCTCTGAAAAGACATTTCTGGCAGAGGATATTCTCTAAGAATAGGGCAGGAGGAAGCGGACACCAAATGGAGACGGTGATAAGAGACAAGCTAAGGAGAAGCAGTGAGATGAAAGAGGGCTCCTATGGGAGAAGAGCAGTGTAGCCCATCTAGACAGCTCTCCTGGACTTTGGAGTTGATTGTTCACTCACTGTTAACTCCTCTCAGTCACCATGCCTATGAGTTACTTCTGAAATTCTCACTTCTTGAGAGGCAGTCAATTTTCCCACCCCCATCCTATATTTTCACCAAGAGTTGAGTGTCTTAAGCCTCGCTGTCTGATTTCGTGGATGGTGTGGTAACTTAGAGAAGACAGAGAGGGCCAGGCACAGTGGCTCACGCCTTTAGTCCCAGCTACTTGGGAGGCTGAAACAGGAGGATTGCTTGAGCTGGGGAGGTCGAGGCTTCAGTGAGCTGTGAATGCGCCACTATACTCGTCTAGGGGAACAAAGCAAAACCCTGTCTCAAAAAAAACGGGGGTAGGGGAGCCAGAGGGATTAATGGGGAGGATGGCAAAAGGGATAGGGATTTGTATAAAATTATCGTCGAGCCCTTTGTAAAGGGAGTTTTACTCTCCCTATTTTGGTAGAGACTAATAATCTCAAATACAGTGGGTTGTGTGTGTGTGTGTGTGTATGTGTGTTTATGACCTGAATTTTCAGCTCTGGATAGAAAATAGAGGCCTTACAAGAAATGTTCCAGGCTTTTCTTTTTCTTTTGTCCATATGTAAATAGGCATAAAGTGTTAAAAATTGGGAAGATAAAGCAAATATTGCTGACAAATACTTGCTTTTTACAGACTCGTTTGCTGATATCTAAATTAAGAAGTTGGTTCTTGAGTGAATTCTGAAAATGGCTACAAACTTCTTGAATAAAGAAGACAAGACTCTCAACAGAAGAATTTCACATCTCCAAGGGACCCTTCCTTTCATTTTACACTTTGTTACTAATTTGCAGAACTCTATTAAATGGGTAGGATTTCACCCATTCCTAGCTAAGTTGTTAAAATTAAACCATTTGGTTCGTGTTTAAAAACTTTCCAACAACATCTAATGGCTTTACAGGGGCTGAATATAAAAGCATTTATACTTAAAGGTCTTGTGTATTCATTAACAAATATAGTAATGTCTTTTAATGTTTTAAGAGTTGATCAGGATTTAATATGATGCAAGTAATAGGGTGATTAATAAGGGAAGGTTTTTATGAATTCAAAAGCCAGTTATTCAAAAGCAGGGAAAGATTTTGAGAGAGGGAACAAAGTATTCTTAGATTGCATAGAGGCTAAGTTCCAGTTTTAATTTTTATGTTTAGTTGGAATCTGTTATGAAAAGATAGGTTATGGGTGGGTGACAGGTTGATACAGTTTTAGAAAAAGCAGGTAATATCAAAGTATTGGAAAGCTAGCATGCATGCCCTCTTACCTGCGTATCTTCCCCCTTTTTTCCTTTTAAATTCTTGAGCCTCCTAGAATGAAGGATTATGTGTTTCAAACCTATTTTTTATTACTGTTGCATTAAGTGTGCTTGTGCCCAAAACATTTATTTTTATAATATCTGTAACTTGTTTAAATACTTCAGCGAAGTCAGCATATTTACTCATTCAACAAATATTTGAGCCAGACATTATTTTAGACACAGCAGTGAACAGAAAAAAAAGGCATTCTTGCCTTCATAGAGCTTACATTCTTACTGTTATTTAAATTTAAATGTTATAAAACAAGAATTTACATTCTAGGGTTGATCAGCTGGTATTTAATCAAAAAGACCACACTCCCATAGCAGCTACTCTAAGCTGTAGTAGCTAATAAAAAATATTACTGTTGGCCAGGCGCAGTGGCTCACGCCTATAATCCCAGCACTTTGGGAGGCCAAGGGCAGTGGATCACTTGAGGTCAAGAGTTGTGAGACCAGCCTGGCCAACCTGGTGAAACCCTCTCTCTACTAAAAAATACAAAAAATTTACCCGGGCATGTTGGCATACACCTGTAGTTCCAGCTACTCGGGAGGCTGAGACATAAGAATTGCCTGAATCCGGGAGGTGGAGGTTGCAGTGAGCCAAGATGGGGCCACTGCACTCCAGCCTGGGCAACAGAGACCCCGTCTCAAAAAGAAAATATTCCTGTTAGCCCTAAAGGCTTTACATGAGGAATGGTAAAAGTGGTCTCTTGTTTAAATTAGTTGCATTCAGTATATATGAATTGTCTTAAATATTTTGAGAATATTTCCTTCCCTTTTAAACAGGAAATAAGATCTGGTAAACTCTCTGTGTATCTTCCTACCTTTCAAAATGGTTCTTAGAGTTAGTCAAGTCTGGAATATAATTCCTGAGTATAAAGTTAGCAGTCATGCCTTTAAGGTGTTGCCGCATCAACCTAAAGAGAACCATCTATGGAAGGTATGGTTGAAACATCTGTGGGAACACAGAACTGGGATTTCACTGAGTTTACCAAATCAATTGTGTGAACTGTTTCTGCACTGCTTGCTAATGGTTTCGTCTAGTAAGTGTTTACTTATATAGCTGAGTTTGGTTTTATTGTAACAAATTACCTGGTAGTGAGATTGTGAGGTGATTAACAGTTCTCACATAGTTTACTGTTAGGTCACACACAGACTTCCGATCATAATCCATACTGTCTTTTTGAGCCTCATAATCCATACTGTCTTTTTGAGCCTAAAATCAGCCTACTACCACAACTACCAGATACTCTGAAAATTTCTAGTATAGTGAAGATGGAGAGATCTTGGTGTGAAGGTTAATTTTATGTGTCATCTTGATTATGCTAGAAGATGCCCAGATTTCTGGGTTTGTCCATGAGGGTGTTTGCAGAAGAGATTAGCATTTGAATCAGTAGACCAAATAAAAAAGAGCCATCCACTCCACTGTGGGTGGGCATCATCCAATCCCGTGAGGGCCTGGCTGGAATAAAAAGGCAGAGGAAGGGCAAATTCTGTCTTCTCTCTGCTTGAACTGGGACATCCATGTTCTATCCTTGGACATTGGTTCTCCTGATTCTCTGGCTTTCAGACATGGAGCAGGGCCCCTTGGTTCCCAGACCTTTGGACCTGGACCGGAACTACACCATTGGCTTTCCTGGGCTTACTGTCTGCAGACAGCAGATGGTGGGACTTCTCAGCCTCCATAATCATGTGAGCCAATCCCTCATAATATATTTATTTCTATATGTCTCTATATATATCCTGTTGATTCTCTTTCTATGGAGAACCCTGACTTAGTAATATGACATGACTGTAATTGGCAGTTTTTAAAATTTTTAAAATTGGTGGCAGTATGAAGTTTGAATCTTTCCTATAGATAAGAAATTGTACCTACAATTAAAGTGCCATAGCAAGTATAGTGACTGCTTACATTACCCTCAGTTTGAAGGCTTTTAAGGAGTGGATAAATGGAACACCAAGAAGTTGCAAACTTGCTAACAAAACATAAAAAAAGACATCAAAAGAAAATCAATGTGACTTTACTCTGATAAATTCTTTTGTAAATTCACACCATTTTATATAAGTGAAATGATTGTTTTAGTAGTTCCTTTTGAAATGAACTGGCTTATTAGCAGTTTCAAGGGATAGTTTTTAGGGGGCTTAACCTGAACGTGTCAGGATGTAAACAGTTGCAAATGCTGAGTCCATAAGTGGCATGAGAGTACATTTGGAGACTTCAGCCTGTGCGCTAAGAATGTTTTTTACATTTTAAAATGATTGGGGGGAAAAAAAAAGACTTTCATAACATGAAAGTTATATGCAATCTGGATTTCTATGTTGACAAACTTTTACTGGAAAACAGCCATGCTCATTCATTTACATATTGTTTATGACTGCTTTCACATTACAAAGGCAGAGCTGAGTAGTTGTTACAGAAATATTATGGTCCACAAAGCCTAAATTATTTTCTGTCTTTATAGAAAGTTTGCCAACTCTTTTTCTAAGGAGCTGTGCTTTAGACCTTGCTGGAGTTTAACTCTTAGGATCTCTCCTGTGATAGATAACATTTCATGATCAGTGAAATTCCAAGTATCCGTGACTTAACCCATAGTAATCCATGTTGGGGGGAGGGTGACGCACAGTTCATGAATGCAAAGAGAAGTCCAATCATATAAACTTAAAAATCAGTTTATCTTAAAATTTTTTTGGATGAGAAGAAATTGATTTCACATGAAAATATAACATTGTGAAGGTAAGTATTTTAAACATTACAACTGTTGGCTGAATTATTTACAAAGTTATAATGAGCTTATATCTGGATGAAAACATCTATAAAAATAAATAGGCACCCTAGATGTAAAAATTTTACATGAAATAAAATGATTAGTGTATATATATATATATCGATCTGTATTTGGAGTGTTGAATCAACATAAAAATAAATGGTCAGTTTCTAGTTTGTGTAGCAGTACATGAGTCAGGAGGTTTCAACTGTACAAAAGAGGCAAAACTGGACATTTCTATTTGATGTCTACAACTCAACTGAGTTGAAAAGACAAATCTCTGAAACTGCTGTTAAATACAAAAATTAGTTTAAATGTTTCAAATAATACATTTCCAACTCACATCTTAACCAAATAGAAAAAAAAAAAAACTACACAAACTTTCTGACAGCTATTAAAAAACTTGAAGCCCATTTTTCTAGTATTTTACAGTGTTGTAAAAGCAGTAAAAACTTTGGTATTTCAAATACAGGTTTACAAACTTTATTTACAAACCCTCCATACTAAAAAATTATGTTAAAAATAAGTTTTCTTAAACGATAAAATTAATTTGGGATTCAAGTATTTCTAACTTATGAGAATATAAAGTAATGATCACTCACTATTATAGTTTAAAAAGGCTAGTAAAAACTATAGGTAGAAGATAAAATTGGGCCACGACTTGGTAACTGGTTAAACTTTTAGTTAGACTTTTATAAGCAGTTATTTTCTGTTTATCTAACAGTATTCACATTAAATTATTTACAACATTTTAGAATGTTTTAACACGATTTATGGAATCAGTCAAGTGGCTACATTTACTAGTTTATTGAATTATATTTATGAGGTTTATCCATTTAGGAATGTAAGGAAAATTTTTGTTCTGTTTCTCAGTTATCTGGAGTGAACATAAAACTATTCTAAACCACAATTAGTTTACCAGCATAGTACAAAATAAAATGACAACTAATGAAATAAGGCAATTAAAGTAACTTATTTTTACTCGTAAGGTTACCATAATAATAAAAATTCCTTTAATTTTCAAAGCCCTCTTCATGAAAAGTAGCTGGGGTAAAATTACTATTTGTTCAAAGTAGATAAAAGGTAAGGATGCTTCAATTAAACATTTTGTTAAAATTAAACTCTATACGAAAGGTAGAAATTTAATCTGGAAACGTAGATAGATTTTCAAATTCAGATAAAATGGGTTGACAACCTATAAGCAGGTAATACTACAGCAAAGAAAAGGTAGGCAATGACAGTGACATACCAGTGGGGGCCCTACATTAATTCCTAACACTGCTGGTTAGCAACCCAAAGTAAACCAAACCAAAATAAAGATCTTTCATATTTCATACAAAATTAGAAAAAAGAGTAACGAGATAAATAAATATACTAAAGTTTAAGTATTTTAACTTTTTAATTTACATGGCTAAAGTAGTATTTATGAATACCTATAAATAGTCAAAGGCCTAATTTAGGTAGATACTCAGAAGACAAAAGTTCTAGGAGCAAAATTAAATTCTATCTGATCTTGAAAATTTACAAATTTTAATCATATAAGGCTTTTCTTCCCCCAAATGCTATCAAATTCACAAGTCATTTTTTTAAAGACACTTAAAGGGATCATATGCAGTGACTATCATAGAAGTCAAAAACAAATGGGTGAAGCCCTTTTCTGGTTACCCATTAGAAAGTGCTTCTTCATAAAGCAATTCTTTGACAAAAAAGTACCAGGCTATGTATCATCTGGTACTTTTCAATTAGCATAGTTTATAATCTCCACACATGAGTACTGGTTAGTTTAATGCTTCCCAGTCTACTGGCCACAAAATAGGGGGACAAATTTAATTTTTATTCAACTGTAGCATGTAACGAATGAATTATTGTATCTCCCTGATTTTCTATTTTTCACGGCATGCCAAGACTATTCAAAGGGAATTTCTTAAATATCTAATAAACTGATCATAAAATTAGATATGTGTATACACATATACATATGTATAGTGATTAACAACTTTAAAAATGCCACGGGCTTTAATTTTATCTATCACTAGGTTTGGTCAGTAGGTTCCTATTATATTTAAATGGCCTCTGAGAAGTAAAAGTTGGTCAATTTTACCAGTTATCTATTAGAATGTATGCTAGGTTTATATCTTTATTCAGAAGGGCAGCTTGAACCAAGATTATTTTGTAACACAGGTCCTAGTCCTTTTTCTCTCTAAGATAGTGAATTATTACAAAAGCCACTGCTCTCTGGAAAAGCGAGCTTGGGCCTCTGATGGTATTTCAATCTATATGTATCTGTCATGCAGCTATCAACTGAAAAATAGGTAGTTAAGGAAACTGTCTCATTTGGACACGTAGAAATAGAATCTAGTTCTGGTTGGCAAAATCCATCAACGGCACCTGAGTTTGCCTGAAAATCATTAGTTGGGGAGTTGGACGGGCAGTTTGGTGTGTTGCCAAAACACTCTCTCACTTGAAATGTTTCTTTATGTCTTTCATCATTCACATGTGTACTCACTTCTAAACTTGGTTCTGAAGCTGTACTTAAACTGTGCTTCGGAAGATGAGAGGTAGCTTTAAACACCTCTGTAAGTTTGATATCAGGTGTAGATTCGCTTTTCTCTGACTGTGGCACAGTGGTTATAGCATATTTCTTTGGTGGCAAAGGGGGTGGTGGATTCTGGCAAAAAAGTTTTGGCATCTGACACCCATCAGATCTACCGGCTGACTGAATTATACATTCTGTGGATAGAGAGTTCTCAAAGTAACATTGATCCATGATATTTTGCTGCAGGATGAGAGGAGCAGTTGCTGGCTTTAACCCAACAGTTCTTAGGTGTGAAGACCATAATGAAGATGTTTCATTACTGTTCACTGTCTTCCCAGAAGCAGAGTTATCAACGCGAAACGGCAAACCTGTTCTCTCAGAATTTTCTATATTAAGCCACTCAGAAAATTTGCACTCATTTGGTTTTTCAAGTTTCTGTTCATCTGACTGGTGCACATGTTCTCTTGCATTATGGTCCTTGGGTATTTGTAGACTGGACGAAGGAAATAACTTTCCATTGTTTTCATGTACATGTGATCTGAAATATGAAAATAAAAACAAAGCTAGAACACCCTATGCAAATATGTGAAACTAGGGGAAAAAAAGTTTTGTAGTTTGATTTTCCCAAAATACAGTTTATATTATTTTTACAACAAAACCACAAAAATGGAAAGACGTTTGCAACCATTAACATTTTCAACTCTCTCCAAATCCAAACTCTTTATGTCAGAATATGTGTTTACCAGAAACAGCCATCATTACCAGAATCCCGTTTCTAATAATTAGAAATATAATTTTAAAAACTCACTTCAACTTAAAACACTAAAATTACATTTATTTGTTACAATATATAGAATTTGAGGAAAGTGTTAACAGTCAAACAGTACCCTAAAACATCTCCCCACCAACATTCTGAACTTTAAAGGCAACAGAGGTAGAAGTACTTAAATTTTGATATGTAGTAGTATAGTATATTACTTTATTTTGCTATGGCGAGGGTCTTGTTATGTTGCCTAGGATGGCTTTAAACTGGCCTCAAGTGATCCTGCTGCCTCAGCCTCCTCAGTAGCTAGGATTACAGACATGTACCACCATATCACACCTGGCTGTATACTAGTTTAAAATAATTTAATCAAGATTACCTTTAGGTAATAGTTATTTTCTAAGGTGAGGGTTAATGATACTATAAACTAAGCTTCAAATTTTCTCTCGGAAAATATCACCTACCTCATAAGAATGCTGTGAGGATTGAAACAATCAGATACTGTACCTGGTACTTTGTAAGCTCTCTATCCTTAGATCCACATTCTATTAACGATTCCCAATAAGAAAGGCATCTTAATACTGTAGACCCATTGCTTTCAAAGTAATAATATGTATTTATGCCCTTCTGATAAACAATGTGCCTATAATACATGTATTTAGGGAAAAAAATTATGGTTACCTTTTTATCAAATTATTTTTTATTTGTAAATGTGATTCTGGGTGGAATTCGTGAGATTTATAGTCTGCTTCCAAATTCCTGAGTTCTTTTCTAAAGCCTAGGGTTGGGTGGGGTGGGGAGAAGAGATGAGGAAAACAAAATTATTTAAATTATCTTACAGAATTTATTTCATTTATACTTTTCTATATTTACATAAAGCTTTCTATAAACAGGTAAACTCTTCCAATTAAAAAAAAATGAATTCTTGAAGACTCAATTCAAAATAACAGTTCTTTTTTTAACGCTTTATGCAAAATTTCTTCAGTTTATTATCACTTGAGGGTGTCATCTGTGACAGAATAGTGCTATTCCTGCTGGGTCATGCAGATCGGTGTATGTGTTTCCCCTGTTACTTGAGACAAGATCTTTACTGACCAAGTGTTAACAGTGAAAAAACCCTGCATTTGAAGACTGTTGGCTTGAGTTGAAGTTTGGACTCACTAATTATGGGTAGGTAAACAAGCCTCTTAACTTCTTAAAATTTCAGTTCCCTCACTTATATAATGTGATAATGATAATCCATTTTACCTACCTCATGGGAATATTAGGAATTTAAACTGAATTAAAATTGGTAGGAGGTTATTATGACAGCATATAAAATACACCACTACTAATTAGCTACCATTTATTGACTGCTTACTCAAGTTGTGAGAATGGATATTTCATTTAATCTTTACAATAACCTTAATAAGAAATGACTATCAACTTGATGTTACAGATGAGAAAACAGTGGCTTAGAAATGCTAAGTATATATATCCATATACTACAGAATTAGATCTTTATGACTCAAAAGTTCATGCTCTTAACTAACATGATGCCATAATGCTTTCTAATAATTGATACTTAACTTCTCCCCTGGTTCATACATTTAATAGGCACCAAATAGTTTTTGAATTTAATTTTAATGAAATCTTATGAAAAAAGTTATACTAATTTACAGTGTGACTTTTGTTACTTCCAAGTGTGTTTATACTTCCAAGCCTGCTACATGGTAAGATTTCATATACCAATTAACCATTTTCTCTCTGTAATTATAGCTAGCTCTTGATTAGTGCCTAAAGGTCAATGTAGCACCAAATAAAATACAGCAGATCTATTTCCCTCTGAACGATTCTAGAAGAATTCACTGGAGAGCCTTTAACAATATTAATGTTCAGAGTAAAACATTATCTACATTTGGATTTCTCTCTACAAAACATGACCTTAACCAGCTATTGCCCTCTAATCTTTAATATAATTAAATGAAATTAATGTCCAGACTACAGATAAAGTAGGCCCAACTGAACAAACAAAACCCTGAAAACTAAAAATTATTTTAAAAGGTAGAGATGAAGAAAAGGGAACTAAGACATTTGGATTTGTACAGGAGTTTACCTGAGACCATCTCAGTTTTTGATTCCCCCTTATGGGACAGCAGGTGCTTTATATCTGAGAACCTGAAGGTCTACAGGGGGCTTTTTCCTTTACTAAGGCATAAGGGTCCTGGGACACCAATATACTGATAGAAAAGTCACAACCTCCAACGTATCAACAAAGCACAAAAGTATCTTTAATTACTTTGTGAACATCAACACCCGCTTATCGTAGAAATGAGAAGTAGAAAACTGTATAAAATTATTTTAGTCATATATCACCACAATGATGATAGCTACAGTTTATGGAATACCCAATATGTACCAAGTCTTAAGATTATTCTAGTTCAGCAATTCTCAAAGTGTGGCCTTGGAGCCCTGGAGGTCCCCAAGACCCTTTCAGGCAGTCTATGAAGTCAAACTATTTTCATGATAATATTAAGATGTTACTTTTCTTTTGGACTGTGTTGCCATTTACACTGATGGTGCAAAAACAATAATGGATAAAACTGTTAGCATAATTCAAGGTAGTAACACTAAACTGTACTAACTGTATTCTTCATTGCCATACACTTGTGTGTGTGTTTTTTTTAAGCCAGTTTTACTCAAAGAATGCTTGATAAAACAGTAACAATTATTTTATGAATTTACTTCATTTGCACATCTTTTTATTATTCTATGTGAGGAAATGGGAACTATGCATAAAGCACTTTTGCTGTGGTAATACCAAGCATGAGAGCAGTTTCAAGAAAAAGCATTTATAAGACTGTCTGAGCTGTCAGCTGAATTTAGCTGGTTTTTCACAGAACACCATTTTTACCTGAAAAGATACCAAACTTTGGTTATTCAGATTGGGGACTGGCAGACCTTTTCTTAAAAATAAGTGTACCTGTCAATTCATGGAAAACAACTGGCAATATTTATTACCAATGATAAAATTCAGGCTTTGAAAAGAAAGTAAGAATTTTGGAAAACTTGTATCCACCACGAGTTTCGCAACTTCCCACTACTTACAAAGACTTTCTGCTAATATCTATGGTGATACTAACAAAAATAGTTTTTAGAAAGATATTAGTGAAATGTATCAACACTTGGAAGCCCTGCATAACTTAGCAAACCAGTATTTTTTTTTTTTTTTTTTGAGACAGAGTTTTGCTCTTGTTGCCCAGGTTGTAGTGCAATGGCGCAATCTCGGCTCACTGCCACCTCCGCCTCCCAGGATCAAGCAACAGTCCTGCCTCAGCCTCCTGGGTAGCTGGGATTTCAGCCATGCGCCACCACGCCTGGCTAATTTTTTTATTTTTAGTAGAGACGGGGGTTTCTCCAAATTGGTCAGGCTGGTCTCGAACTCGTGATCCACCTGCGTCGGCCTCCCAAAGGGCTGGGATTACAGGTGTCAGCCACCATGCCCGGCCGCAAACCAGTAGTTTTTAAATGACCATACATAGATGTTACAAAATCATGCATGAGTAAAATATCCATTCAAAGTGCGAGACAAACTAATGTAACGGAGGATGAAAAGTTAAATACTATGGTTTCAGATTTCACACTGCATTAAAGAAACTACTACTTGGTGTAGTGTCAAAGAATATCCACAATTTTTAGGAAAAGCTATTAAAATATTCCCATTTCCAGCTGTATTATCTGTTTGTAAATGGGCTTTCTTCATACATGAAAACATCACAACAGTCTGAATCCCAAAACAAGAATCCAGCCATCTTATATGAAGCCAGGCATTAACTGAGATTTGAAAGCATAAAACAATGCCATTCATCTCACTAAATTTTTGTTTTCAATAGTTAATTTTCATTTAAAAATGTTATTTGTGTTAGCATGTACCGGGTTTATTATTTCTTTAAATGAATAAATATTTTGAAAGTTTCAATTTTAGTGCCTCATTTAGCAAATGCTGATAGACATAACCTATAGAAACAAAAGCTGTTTTAGGTCATAAATCCTTTTCTAAGATTATAAAGATATCTGAGGCCCAAAAGTTTGAAAACTACTGTTCTAGTTGGTAACAGTTGTCTTTTAAAACATCAGTCACAACTGTTCTGTAAAACAATTCCCCTTTTTACACTTGAGGAAACTTAGGCTCAGGAAAGTTAAGTGACCTAACCAATATTCTATATATCTGGTAAGTAGGAGCATTTAAACCAATCCAGGGTTCACTCCAAAGCTAGTGCTCGTGCCACTGCACTATGCCATTAACATACAAAGTCATTATACTAAATCTCCTTCTGATGAAACTAGGCCACTTGTGTGAACATCAAATAACATGCTGATGCTCATAGAAGATAGCAAAATATATGGCATTAGCATGAACTGTTAATTAATTGTCTACACTTCTGTAACATTTCTAGTAAGTTTTTCTGCATTCTCCTGTATTTTTAGTTGACATTTTCATCATGTTCATCTCATTTTCCTCTCATTCTCCTGCTTCTACTTTACCATACACCAAATCTATGAAAGCTGCAAAGAAAACAAATCAAAGTTATTAAAGCAGTAATATTATTTTTTAAACAATAAGTGTTCTTTATCTTAGATATTTTTTAGGTATTGCCCTATAGGGGGAAAAGAATCTACATTTGATTATGATCAAGCTCTGCAAGTTAAATCTTAGAAGCAATTTCCAAGAAAGAGTCATTTAATATACATGAGAATTTAATACCCTCTATGCCAATATTGCTCATATAGTAAATAATAAAAACTTAAGATAGTAGAATGAGAGGAACTATAAGTCTGGCATTGATTTAAGATTTAACACTTTTACTTCCACTAAATTGCAGTAAGCGCTCTGATTATATATGTGCCTAAAAAAAAAATTTCCCCAGAAGTTAGCACCGTATCTAGCACACAAAAGACATTCAAATGAAGGTCTGCAGAATAAACAATTGCCTCAAAAACACACTGTTTTACTTTTTTTAAAGTCACCTCCATCCTGCCCATCATGTTCCCAACTCAGTGGTGCAGGAAAAGTTAAGTATGAATTGAGAAAATCTTATCTTTCCCTCCCACTTATCTCAAGTCTGTAAGTGCTATACTCATAACACTTTTAAAAAGCAGTAAAATTTATCCCAGAGTCTCTCTAGAAGGAATATATTATTTTTCATGTTTAAGAAAATCACTGTGGGTAAGCCTGACACACTACCTGAGGCTCGAAAACTCTGCCAGCCTTTTCAACAGCTATTTTATGATTTAAAAAAGATGTGACAAGAAATAAGATGTCAAAAAGAACCTCAATAATTTGTCAATGTTTAAAGCTTAATTTTTAAGTTGTAATTTGCTACCCAGTGTGATTTTTAACTTCATACTATTAGCCAATTCATAATTTATTCAGCAATTCATAATTTCAAGTTTAATGTTCACAAAACAAGAAACAAGTTTATTTAGTTCTTAAGTAATTCTTTACTTTTATAAATTATTCACACAATGGGCAGCAGGAGGCAGCAGAGGTTTTATTAGCATGTTTGAAATTTTAATATCACTGTGGCAAGCATTCAACAAAGTGGTTTGACTTCAGAATTCCAACTAACTTAAAAATAGATATGTTATTTTTCTCTTCTGCTGACATAGACATCCATGTGTCTTTGTGAGGAATTTTGGCTCCAGGTTATTCACAAATCTAAGACAGTTCAATTTTAACACTTTGACACAGAAAAAAAACCCTCAGTATCAAGGCAAGAAACTTTAATAATGCCCATTTTGATTCTGTATACGTAAAAAAACCCAAAGCAGAGTATTCAAGAAATCAAAATACATATTTCATTTGGAAAAAAATGACCTATGTTTAAAATAGACATATATGTATATAGCAATAAAACCAAACTGCTGGCATAGACAATGTAATCTTCACTCTTGTATAATGAGATTTCAGAATATAATGGTAATACTACATTTACAAACCCTAAACATTCAACAGCAATAATCAAATCAATGACTGAATTTACAATAAAAATATATTTGAAATAAATTTGAATATTTTAGAAAAATCAGAAAAACTTTAACTAGATAAATATTTATGGCTAAATTTACCACATACTAAAAGGAGTAGAGAGATACTTTAATATGTAGTAATAATCTATACTATCTGAAACCTAAATTTGGGGATTTTACAAAATAAAAAAGCAGGAGTCAATAGTCAATACCTGCTTTTCGCACTGGGATTATAATTTAAAGGAAAAGCAAATATTGCTGTTTTGCTACAAAGTAAATTTCAATCCCAGAAGTTTAGTTTCAAAAAAGTACATAGGTAGCCATTTGGTGGTCCTGCGTAGGCCACAGCAAGAGAAAAGATTATGTGTTACCAGTTTGTGAATTCTTAGAGAAAAAAATGTTTAATATGCATAGAAAAAAAAATCGGCTGACAAAAGTACTTCTTTCTCTAAATACACTTTCTAATGTATTTATCTTAAATGAACAAACTCTGTAGTTTGCCAAAAACCTCTTAGAGAAATGTACAAATACTTCTGACAAAATTTTTTATTGACTTAATTCTAGGATGTACAACATTAAGGACAGTATATTTCACTTAAGAAGGTAGAGGTACAGACTATTTGTACAAGAAGAAATAAGGGACTTAACAGATTTTTTAAACCACTGATTAACTTCTTTCACTCTTATTTGTTATGTCCCAGATCATGACTTTCAGCATTAACTAATCCTGACTTCTAGGATCAACTGAGATTAAGCCAAGTATTGCAGACTCCGGAAGCAAATGGCAAAAGTTGAATTCTTTTGTGATCTGTTACATATGATCTGTAAATATCCTAACCTACTATGTACTTATCTCAGTAGATAACCGCACCTCATAGAAAAAAGAAAGTCCATTAGGTATAAACACTTCAACTGTTCTACCTAACACAAATACACATTAATCAATATCTGCTCTCATCTTTCTCTCCATCACAGAAAAGCTACCATCCTTTTCATTCAAATCCTGTATCTACCTTGTTTCCTTCTCACTCTACCTCAAGGGTCTTACTCCATCAATTACTGTTCTGTTCTATTCTTTATGCCTTTCTCTCCCTGTACATCATTAGTTCCTTATCTTCTGCAATATAAATACCAAGCATGTCCACTTGAAAACAAACAAAACGCAAACTAAGCACTTAGTTTCATTTTCTACTCCAGGTATGCTATTCACAGCAAAGGTTTGGAAAGACAGACAAAAATTCATTTCTTTACTTCTCTTGCTTCCTGTTATAAAAACATAAGGTCACTGAGATTTTCTTGGTCAAAACCCATTGCTCTAAGAATTTTGCAATAGGTGTCCTCAGTTAATATGAAAAAGTATGTAATACACTTAAAGGGTTTTCTTTCTATTGTGGTAAAATATACATAACAAAATTTATCATTTGAACTATTTTTAAGTGTACAGTTCAGTGGTATTAAGTACATCCACATTGCTGTGCAACCATTAGTCTACTGTAATCTTTTAACTTTTTACTTGGAAATAAATTTTCGAAATTCAGAAAAATTGAAAGATTTAAAAAGTATAAAACATACTTTTTATCAGAAGAAATCATTTTTGTAAGAAGAAATCATTTCTTCTGTCCTGAATGTAATTTAAGGCGTGTGAAATCCCTCCACTACAATTCCATTTTAAAAAGGGGGCTGAAACATTCCAAATGGCATTGTGGCAATTTAAACAATGTTCCCAAATGTAACAGATTTAGGCAGTGTAGGGATGGATTTTTGCAGCAGAATTCATCATGACATAGGCAGACAAGCCTATAGAATATCTCTATTAATGGGAAAAAAGCAGAAATAACAGCAGCATTATTATAGATTTTGGTCCTCTACCATTAAATATACTTGCATAGACTAACATTAAAAATTGACAAAATGTCAAGAAAATATGAAAATAAGAAATTTCTAAGGCTCTTTGAATTTTAAGTCTTTTAGCTATTGATATAAAATGATTCTACAGTTCAGTAATGTCCCCCGTTTCTTGACAGCATCCAATCATTTCTCACTCCACAGCTTTAAGTGTGCCCCCATTTTATAAATAAGAAATAGGAATGACCAAGAAAATCATATATAGTCACAAAATTATAACAAATTGTCCCTTGTAGGGGGAAAAAACCATGCACAGCAAGTTTTTAATTTGGGGGAAAAATTCCTATATCACTTTTCCACACATTCTCAGTCCCAGACGTGGGGAAGGGAATACATAATACCACAAGGTACAACACAAACAGATGTTCTCAAGTCAAAGACTGGCTTAGAGAACCATGGTAGGCTTTGAAGTAGAAAGTTTATGAAATCAGAAATAACTTTAAAATAGTATAATTTATTTAGTTAAATAAAGAATGGGTTACACAAAAACACAATACAATACCTATTAAAACAGAAAATAACAAGTGCTAGTGAGGATATGGAGAGACTGGAGTCCTTATGCACTGCTGGTGGGAATGTAAAATGGTGCAGCTGCTATAAAAATAGTACAGCAGTTCTTGAAAACATTAAACATATACCACAGGACCCAGCAACTGCACTTTTGGGTATATATTCAAAAGACTTCAAAGTAGGAACTCAAACAGACATTTGCACACTAATATTCATTGCAGCATTATTCACAATACCCAAAGGGGAATAACAACCCACATGTCCACTTACAGATTAATGCATAAACAAGATGTGATATATAATACAATGGAATGTTAGTCTAAAAAGGAATGAGATTCTGATACATCTACAACATGGATGAACCTTGAAGTCATCATGCTAAGTGAAATAACCCACACACACAAGAGGAGAAATATCATATGGTTCCACCTATATGAGATACCTAAAATAGTCCAATCCACAGAGACAAAAAGTAGAATGGTGATTGCCAAAGGGCTGGAAGGAGGGGGGAATGAGGAGCTGTTTAATGGGTAGAGAACTTGAGTTTGAGAAGATAAAAAAGTTCTGGAGATAGATGGTAGTAATCGTTGCACAACAATGTGAATATACTTAATGCCACTGAACTGTACACTTAACAATAATTAGAATGGTAAATTTGGTTATACACGTTACCATAAAAAAAGCATTTTTAAGTACATCACACATACACACTTTCATATTAAATGAGGAAAATTCCTGCAAAGTTCTTGTAGCAATGTACTTCTGACCATCAAAATCTCTACGATCTTGTGTTTTTATAACTATCAGGAAGCAAGTATCATTTTGTAACAAGTACTGAACTTGCAGTTATTGTTCAATCTCACTGACTTTTGCTATGATTTCTGGCCAACCCTTTACTGTTTCCTGTAATACTTGGTTACAAAACTTATCAGATTTTATCAGGCGAGACATTCGAATATGGGAAAGGAAGGTTATTTCCTTAATATAAATGTTTCCTTCTGATAGTATACCATTTGATGAAAACAAAATAATTTAACATTTAATCACATTCTTTGTCTGCAAACTGAAAAATAATCCCCACAAAAGCCTTAAGGATAATAAAGACTAAAAAACATTAAAATTTGCTGTTCATTGCTCTTTTATATTGTGAAAAATTATATCCCTTCTACTCCTCTGAATTATAAAATTTGAAAACATTGTCTTTGATCGCAACATAATAATTCCTTTGCAAATCATCTTCCTTGACTTCTCTCCCCCAAATTCTTCAGGTATATACTCCCAATAGCAACCCTGAATCCTGTATACATTCAAATTTCTAACTTTCTTTGCTTCTGGGCTACTATGTGTTGCTAACAAATTGCCTATAATCATTCCACACCATTGCATAGTTATTGTTGCCAAACGGAACTTTTCCAGAAGGCTGTTTATCAATCTTTCTATCAGTTTTTAACTACTGTGACATTCATTAGAGTTGTACACACATACTTCCATTCAATTCCAAGCACCTGTAAAATTGCAGTTTTCTACCTTCTCTGAAATCAGGCCTGGTTAGAAGACTAGCTCTGGTCAATGATACAGAAGTGGAAGTGCATGTGTCACTTCAGGTTTGAAGTTTTAAGAGTTGGCAGGTGATTCTCCACAATATATCTTCCTTTATCTCCTTCTCACCCATATCCCCTTAGCCTGGGATCCTGAGTGACTCCTAAGAAGAGACTACACTGACCACCTCTGGACTTGTATTGTGAGCAAGAAACAAACTTGAGTTAACACCTTGAAATTTTGAAGATACTACCATTGCATAATCTAAAACCTACCTATCCTGGTAAGAGTTTCCCCTTTTCTCATAGCTTTTCCCATCCTTTAAAAACCTTCAAGTATGAATGCTCTCAACTTCCCTCATCATTACTCATAAACTTATCAGTAACAGGACCATTCTTATCTTCTTTACTCTTACCTCAATGGACCCCAATGGACCATTCTCTTTTTATGCCTATTTCCCATAGGCATAAAAGGTAGGGGGTAAAGTCAGAAAGACCAACAGTCTACAGACAGTTTCTAAGCTATCAGAACATGACATTTTTATTTGCAAATATAGAAATATACCTTCTGTTATGTAAAAGTAAAGTGTTAACAAGCCACCATAGACAGATACTCCGGCCTATTTGAGTCTCAAATAACAGTTTTAAGGACAAGTATGAAAAGCAACGTGTTCAAGGGTCCCTAATGTGGACACTTAAAATGCAAATGGCTACTAAAAAAAAAATTGAAAGACTTCATCATCTAAATCAAAAAATAATAATAATGCTATCTTTAATATCAGAGACATATCCAAACAGCACATTAAAAAGGCTGCAAACTTCAAAAGCAATAGTTATCCAATCAAATAAAAAGTAAGATACAAAACCATTATTAACACTTTGTGAAGCCAATGTGGAAAGTATAGCATGCTTTCTTTTGTATAACAATATACATACAAAAAAGAATGCTGATTTCCTTCTTTCCACATGTACTTGATTAAAACATAATTTAAAACATAATATATTAATAAAATTTGTTTATTGATATTTTAGGGTTATTTAAAAATAATGTTCATAGTCATTTTTATAGTCATATAGGGTTTTCTCTTAGGTACATCATAATAGCAAACAATACATTAATACAATTTATTTTTTACAGCAACTATTATACTCAAATAAGCTTTTTACCTTCTAAGTGATTTTGGCTCTGAAGGGAGGTCCAGTCCCCACGTTCTTTATTTAGGTTGCTTGTCTTAATCTGGTCACTAGAAAATAAAATACACACTAAACACATCAGTTATTATGGATTGCCTTTGTTTATTCTAAAAAAAGAAAAAAAAATTTGTTAAACATTTATTATATGCCATGTGTTGTTCTAGGGCTTAATGTACATTATTTAATACTAAAAGTAGTTATCTTTATTTTACAAGAGAAGATAAAGACTGTAAAAGTCAAATGAATTTGCCCAATAATTAAAATCTAAGTCTATCTGGTTATAAAGTCCTGATCTTTCTACTACCCTAGGCTACTCCATTCCAAGAAGAATTATAAAATTACCTTGTCAAGTCTTTTTTTTTTTTTGCCAGGACCTTTTGCTCTTTTGCCCAGGATGCAGTGCAGTGGTACAAACATGGTTCACTGCAGCCTCGACCTCCTGGGCTCAAAAGATCCTCCCACCTCAGCCTCCCAAGTAGCTGGGACCACAGGCATATGCCACCATACCTGGCTAATATTTTAAAACTTTTTCATAGAGATGAGATCTTTCCACGTTGCTCAGGCTGGTCTTGAACTCCTGGGTTCAAGCAATCCTCCTGCCTCAGCCTCCCAAACTGCTGTGATTACAAGTGTGAGTCACCACACCTGGCCCTTTCCTTAAGTCTTTATTGAAACAGCATTTTCATAAAATATGAGCAGTTGATTTTTGCAAATCTACCTTTTAATAACAAATGTGGTGAAAATATCAGCTAATATCAAACACACACATGTTAGAAGGATTAAACAGTAATATAATAAATGTATTTAGAATTGAACACAAAGTTATTTGATTGAATTTTTTTATATTTGCTAAAGGGAAAATATCTTCCATGAGAATGAGTTGTGACAGTAAAAACTAGCTTTAGTTCTGAGTTACAAATGTTAGAGATGAGATTATAAACATTACATACATTGAAGAACTAAACAACAGGCCAGGCACAATGGCTCAGGCCTTTGATCCCAGCACTTTGGGAGGCCAAGGCAGGTGGATCACTTGAGATTGGGAGTTCGAGAGCAGCCTGGCAAAACCCCGTCTCTAAAAATACAAAAATTAGCCAGCCATGGTGGTGTGTGCCTGTAGTCCCAGCTACTTGGGAAGCTAAGGCAGGAGAATCGCTTGAACCCAGGAGGCAGAGGTTGCAGTCACCCATGATTGCACCACTGCACTCCAGCCTGGGCGACAGAGCGAGACTCCTTCCCCTCAAGACAAAAAAAGAAGAATTAAACAACCAATTTAATGACTGAGATGATACCAATTGAAGTCTGTGCTTTAAAACCAGTCAATTGTTGACAGTGACACAACAATGATAATAAACTTCAGTACTTTCCAAATTTTCTAAAAATAAAAAGCTGCTATTTTTGGAATCAGGAAATAACTATTAAAAATAGAAATCTAAAATATCAAATAAACTGCAATATCCTAGGTTTCTTTACAGAAACATACTTGTGTTTAGAAGAAGCAAACTTTTTAAAGCTCTTTAAAACAGCTCATGCTGTTTCCATCCTATTTAATTGACCCCAAATTTCGACAATTACTTCATGCAATTAACAAGAAAGAACAGTGATGGAAAAATGATTCACTCAACTTTTACATTACCTGAAGCATACTGTTTCTTTAACAGCACTGATATCCATTACTGTACCATTTCCATCGACAACAGGTGAGTCCAAATTAGTAGATCCATTACTGATGTGATCACTGCTTTCATATCCAGACTCAGTCCTTTGCATCTGCCAATTATCACCATGCACTTTACCCTCTACAAGGCCTTTATTTTTGTCTGCTCCTTTTCCATTAGATTCAAGGGAACTTCTGCTTCCTATTTCCTGCTTCATTTCATCTTCATATATGGTCATTAAACCTTTTTGCTTTGGATTCTCTTTTGGCCAATTACTAAAACTTTGATCCTTGCTACATTTGGGCTTGTTACTGATATTTGGTTTATGTCTTGGACTATGCTGTCTTTTTTCACTTTCACTAAAAATACTATCAACATTTAATGTTTCTCTCATAGGTTTCCAACCTCGGTTCCGGCTTTTACTGCTGCTATTACAGCTGTTTCCTCTATCCCTAGAATCTTGGCTGCTGTCTGTATCATATCCAGTGCCATTGTCGCTCTTAACTTTGCCAGTTATTTTCTCCCCTGGAGCAAGAATCTGGGATTTACTTGAACTTATTATTTGTGCAGAAGCTCGACTCTGTGGTACAACTCGGTCATGTTTATATGATCCTTTTCCTTGACTATGATATATATGTGGATTCCCATGTTGTCTAAAACCATTTGGGGCAGGAGGTGATCCAGATTGGAAATGTGAAAGGTCTTCATCAATCAAATCTTAAAAAAAAAAATTAAAGATACACATGAATTACTCCTCAGAGTCACCTTGTAGTCACAAGGCAAATACCTGTTAGAAATAAAATGTTAAAGAGTTTTAGGTAAATAGTAATTGCAAGTACGTATCACATACTGCTTTGAGATTAAAAAGTGTTTTTCCAGTCCTTATGTATGCTTAATGAGGGGTATTTATAAAAGAAACTTTAAAAAATGATCTCTAAAGTAGATCAAAATTGAGGCAGTTTTTTAAAAAAATAAGCACTCTATCTCACTCATAACAAAAATCATAAAAATACTTTCCACTTCTTATATTGGTAAAGATTTAAAAGTTTGTTAAACCAATTGCTGCTGAGAGTGTGAACAAACAGACATCCAATCATTATTGGTGGGAGTGCAGACTAGTTCAGTCTTTTAGGAGGGCAACTGAGCCACATCTGTCAAAATTAAAAGTAAACATATCCTGACCCAGCAATTCCTCTGAAAGAATTTTATACTATGGCTATATGCAAAAATGTACAAAGTTATGTGTGAAAAAAGATGTTGCTGAAGAAAAAATCTTAAATCAGCCTGTAAAGTCTATCACAATCAGTTAAATTATGCTCTGTTCATAAAGAAAAAAGCATAAAACCATAAAGAGACATGCTTATAATGTGGAAATGGAAATACTAAGTAAAGAGAGGGAAAGTCAGGGATTGCCAGAAAAGAAGTCCCTTCACTTAGTTTTATAAACTTCCTTATTACTTGAATATGCCATGAGTGAATTATATCTATAAGTAAGTTAAAACATAGAAACCCATATACAAGTATCCCAGGTTAGAATTAAATTTAAGAATCAGGATATTTTGCATATTTAGATTTAGTATAGGTGTATTAAATTACTCATTAATAAATATACACATATATAAAATATAATAGGTCTGGGCACCCCTGTAATCCCAGCACTTTGGGAGGCTGAGGCAAGAGGATTGTTTGAGGCCAGCAGTTCAAGACCAGTCTGAGCAACACAGCAAGACCCCATCTCTATAAATAACTTTTTAAAATTTAGGCAGATGTGGTGGCATGTGCCTGTAGTCCTAGCTACTCAGGAGGCTAAGATGTAAGGATAGCTTGAACTCAGGAGTTCAAGGCTATAGAGAGCTATGATTGTGTCACTGCACTCTAGGCTACACAACAGTAAACTCTCACCTCTTAAAAATAAAGTTATTAAAAATAACTTTAATATAATTTATTTGCTATAAACTATATACAGAAATTATATATTAATTTATATATACATATACAGAAATATATAATTTTTATATTTCTATATTATATAAATATATATTTAACTTATATATTTTATATATTTTTAATATATATTTAACATATACAGAAATTAAAGTTATAAAATTCAGTTTTAAAATAAGATTTTAGCCGCTCCTTTTAAAATCAATAGTACAAGATCTTAACTTACCTCTATGTCGTCCTAAATCTTTTCTTTGTCCCTTCTCTAAATCTTTCCTTTGTGAAGAAAGTAAGTTTTTCTGTTCAATAGCTTTCAGAGCACATTCTCTGGAAATGTCTTTTATCTTTTCCCTTTGATCAATGTGACTTAACTTAGCTGTAAAAGAAATCTTTCTTACTATGATACAGATCATTTTTCAAATTGCTCAATAAAAATAAAACTTGATCTATATAAAAATGTTGATATAATTTTAAAAAGCATAGATACGTAGATATATAGTATATAATGGTATTTTTATGATTAAAAACTAAATGTGATTTTTCTTGACACTGGAGATGCATGTTGTCTTTTAGAACTTCTTGTATAGCCTCTAGAACAAGTATAAAAAAAGAGATCTGCCATTAAAATAATAAGAGCTAAAGGTAACTGAATGGTCACTATTTGCCAGATGTGTTACTCATTTACTTCTTCAAGGTACAATTACTGTCTCTATTTTGGGTAAGGAAACTGAGGCAGAGAGAAATTAGAAATTTGCCCAAGTTCACAAAGTTTGTAAGTCGAGAACTGGGAATATGAACCCAAGTTGTCTGGTTCCAATGCTTCTATTCTTACACACACATATACTATTTCTGGGCTTAAAACTAGGTGTCGTTTGAAAAACATAAAATGCCTTGATCTACGAGTATAGGTAATCTGTGAAAGGAAAATTTTTAATATTTAATATTTAATAATTTTTTAAAGCCTTTATTTTAGTTTTTTGTGGATAACTGTTAATTCTCAATGTTACTACCCTTGATTAAATGAGTTACTTTTATGATTACACATTATTTCATTAATATATTTAAAGGTTGATTACAAAATCATCCTGAACATCCACACAAGAGTTATGTGTATTTCTAAACTGTAACTGTACACAGTATCGTGAGGTCTCATTTTGAACCCAAGTTACAGAACTCGACTTGTGGAAGTTAGTTATGGGATAACAATAACAAGGCAGAGTTGAATAAAAATGAGGTTAAGAACAAACTACGGCAATAGTTAACTTTGAACTACTGTTGCATTCACTACCAGTAAATTTAATTTTGGCATTTATGCCAAATTATTAACTCACATTTTTCTGCTTCAAGCTGATTATTAACTCCTTGAAGGAAATGCCACATTGTTGCTTTATTTGGTAACTGTCCAGATTGCCTCAGGCCTACCACAGTCTGAGTGCATGGAGAAACTCAAACAACTCATGGAATCAAACTGGTCAGGTAAAACTACAGCTCTCAGAGAAATGCATAAATCAAAAGACAAATTTTGTTACCTACTTGCTATTATCTCTTCATAGGCAAGGAAAGCTAGGTAAGCATCGTGCGGTAAGTGAAAAAAGGAAGACACTCACTCGGAACTATGTAAAAATGACAATTTAAACACGTACCTGGTCCTCTCCCTACAGCTGTGTGACTGTGGCTCCGATTAGATGATGAAATATTATCAGTTTGAAATTTCTGATTTTCTCTCTGCTTTGCCTGATCACCAAATCCATTTTCTTTTAAATTATCTGACTTACGAATTACAGGCTTTTCACATCCTTAAAAAGAGAAACAAACATGTATCATTCCTTTCCTTACCATGAAAAGAGATGTTTGAATCATTTTTTTCAGATTATTTTTAACTGTAAAAAAAGTTACTTAAAACTTAAGAGGACTGACATCATTTAAGAATTTCGAAATGCTTTATACTGCATTCACAGGACCTAACTGTTTTGGACTTTTCCAGTTTACTACATCACTTAAAACGTACTTCTAGAAAGAGCTACTAGTGAAGCCTCTTCTGTGATTGTGTGACCATAATAGTGGGTAACACCTGAAGGTGCTTCTGAGGCCACTGATGAGAAAAGGATCATTCCAAAATATTAACAAAAATTACTAAAATTGCCTCAACTCTACTCAAAGTCAAATTTGAAATTATCCTCAATATTTGTTGTGGGAAGTCAGGGACCCCGAACAGAGGGACCAGCTGAAGCCATGGCAGAAGAACATAAATTGTGAAGATTTCATGGACATTTATTAGTTCCGCAAATTAATACTTTTATAATTTCTTACACCTGTCTTTACTGCAAACTCTGAACATAAATTGTGAAGATTTCAAGGACACTTATCACTTCCACAATCAATATCCTTGTGATTTCCTATGCCTGTCTTTAATCTCTTAATCCTGGTCATCTTTGGAAGCTGAGAAGGATGTATGTCGCCTCGGGACCCTGTGATGATTGTGTTAACTGCACAAATTGTTTGTAGAGCATGTGTGCTTGAACAATATGAAATCTGGGCACCTTCAAAAAAGGAACAGAATAACAGCAATGTTCAGGGAACAAGGGAGATGGCCTTGGATTCTGACTGCCGGTAAGCCGGACGGAACAGAGCTATACTTCTCTTCTTTCAAAAGCAAATAGGAGAAATATTGCTGAATTCTTTTTCTCAGCAAGGAACATCCCTGAGAAAGAGAATGCGCCCTGAGAGTAGGTCTATGAACGGCCCCCTTGGAGGCATCCCTCTTTTATGGTCAAAGTCAAAGGGATGAAATAAGCCCCGGTCTCCTGTAGCGCTCCAAGGCTTATTAGGAGGAGGAAATTCCCGCCTAATAAATTTTGGTGAAACAGGTTGTCTGCTCTCAAACCTTGTGTCCTGATAAGATGTTATCAATGACAATGCATGCGGAAACTTCATTAGCAATTTTAATTTCACCCCATCCTGTGGTCCTGTGATCTCGCCCTGCCTGCGCTTGCTTTGTGATATTCTATTACTTTGTGACGCATGTGATCTCTGTGACCCACACCCTACTCGTACACTCCCTCCCCTTTTGAAAATTGCTAATAAAAACTTGCTGGTTTTATGACTCAGGGAACATCACAGAACCTGCCGACATGTGATGTCTCCCCCGGACATCCAGCTTTAAAATTTCTCTCTCTTGTATTCTTTCCCTTTATTTCTCAAACCAGCCGACACGCTTAGGGAATAGAAAAGAACCCATGTTAAATATCGGGGATGGGGTTCCCCCCGATATTCATTTTATATTCAGAGTATTAGTATTCCTAGTTCACTGTGATAATAGAAAAACATGGAGAATTTTTAAAAGAAAGAATTACCCATATTTTCTGCAACAGATTTGTAATGTGACCAGCTGACAACCTGCCTGAGTGCATCGTCAGTAGAAACTGCTGTCCCATCTGGGTTTGCATAAAACAAAAGCAGTGGCTGAAAGTGGCATCGAATGCATTTGGAGACAACATCTTTCCATCTAGTTCCAATCTTTTAAAAAAACACAATGAATAAAGACAAAACAAAACCTTGTAATCAATGTGTTACATGAAAAGACAGAGACTCTGAGTTACTTTATATTTTTAAAAAATTTAGATATGCAGCTGCTAGTAGTTCAAGTATATATCATATTATATAATTAACTGTATTTAGTAACTAGTCTAAATAAAAATCTTTTAAACATTATCATTTACAAATTTGATGGGCAAATAAATTTTAAAAAGCTTTCCAAATATGTGATTGACTGACATTTGACAAAGACTTCAAGGCAATTCAATGGAGAAATTTAAGAGTCAGCTCAACAAATGGTGCTACAACTGGAAATAAAGAACTTTTACCATGAGAAAAATAACTTTAACCTGACTTCATATAAAACAAACAAAAAAAATTAACTAAGAATAGCTCACACAAAAACTAAAACTTAACCAGAAGAAAACAAAAGAGAAAATCTTTGCAAACTTGGGGAAGGGCAGATTTCTTAGCACACCAAACCACAGAATAAAAATATTTTAAAAATGGACTTAATCTAAATTAATTAATAACTTTTGCTCTTAGAAAGACACCATTAAGAAATTGAAAAAAAATAAGCAACATACGGCTAATAAAGGACTACTGTGCAGAATAAAGAATCCCTGCAATGCATTAATAAGAAGATAATCCAGTGCGAAATACTGGCAAAAAATCTGGACATTTCACCAAAAGAAAGATGTAAGAATGGTCAACAAGCACAAGAAAAGATGCTCAAAATATTACCAACCGCAAGGGAAATGCAAATGAAAACTACAGTGAGATAATATTATACATACACTAGAAGGGCTAACATTAAAAAGAATACCAACACGAAGTGCTGCTGAGAATGTGGAACACAGGAACTCTCATACATTGCTCTCATAGAATGCAAACTGGTATAACCACTTTGGAAATAAATTTGATAGTTTCTTGTAAAGTTAAACAGACACTTACCACACAACCCAGAAATCCCACTTCTAGGTATTATCTAAGAGCAATGGAAAAAAATATGTTCACAAACAGATTATTCATACTTCAATAGGTAAATGGATAAATTGTTGTACAGCCATAAAACACAATAAAAATAAAGTGTGAATCCAAACAACATGAATGAATCTTAAAGACATTATGCTAAAGGAAGGGAGGCAGACACATAGTACATACTATAAGAGACCATTTATATAAAATTGTAGAATGAGTAAAACTAATCTATAATGAGACCAGCAATTTCCTCGTCCTGGGGTGATATGGGGAGTATGACAACAAAGAAGCCTGATAGACTTTTCCTAAGGTGATGAACATGTTCTGTGTACTGATTATGGTGGTTACATGGGTGAATACATTTATCAAAACTCCAACTGTACACTTAAAATAGGTGTATTTTAATGTTTGTGCACTATACCTCTATAAAATTGATTTAAAAGCAAAACAAAACCAAACAAAAACACCACAAAGCATTCTAGAATATTTTTGCAGAGAAGGGGACTTTTAAGAACAATTCTGATGAGCTGTTCTGAACTACATATATTCAGCTATTTATCCTCCTCACTAGGAATTCCAAGAGACTTGAGGAGTCCATTTTTTTGTTTGTAATGTTTGTTTTTTGAGAAAAGGTCTCACAGTCACCCAGGCTGGAGTTCAGTAGCACCGTCTCAGCTCACTGCAACCTCCTCCTCCCAGGTTCAAGGGATTCTCATGACTTTGCCTCCTGGGATTACAGGCATGTGCCACCACGCCTGGCTAATTTTGGTATTTTTAGTAGAGACGGGGTTTCACCACACTGGCCAGACTTTGAAGAGTCAATGTGAAAATAAAATAAAAACCTTCACAGGGTAATTAATATACCCAGTTCTTCCTCCAAATTTTGAATAATTCAAACTATGTAAAAGCAAAGTAGAAACTGCAAAATGTTTTTACACATCGACTCAAGATGAAACTTAATAAACTCCTACATCAAAGTACTAAGTAATTCAAGCAAAGTGCTGATTTTAAATATAAATACCAAAATTTTAACAGCTTTATTGAGGTGTACTATATGAAGTAAAATTATCTAGTTATAGTGTACATGTCAGTGAGTTTTGACAATACAATCGTGTAATCCTCACCCAAAAATCTTACCTGGTACCCCACTTTGCAGTCCCTGGAAATGAGTGATCTACTCTCTAAACCTTTGTTTTTCCTTCTAGAATTTCATATAAATGGGATCATCGCATGTAGTCATTTATATCTCACTTCTTTCACTTAGCATAATGCTTCTGAGATTTGTTCACATTATTGCATGTATCAGCAGTTCAATAGTTCAGTCCTTCTTGCTGAGTATTATATTCCACTGTATAGCTATACCACAATTTGTTCATCCATTCACCTATTGTTGACATTTGAGTCATTTCTAGTTTGAGCATTATGAAGAAAACTATCCTGAACATTCACGTACACGTTTTATGTGGAGTTACGTTTTCACAAGAGTGGATTTGCTGGGTTATATAGTAAACATATGTTTAAAGAAACTGACAGTTTTGAAAGTGAATGTTCAATTTTGTGGTTCCATCAGCCTCGTGTGAGAGCTCTAGCTGTTCTTATCCTCACCAACTATTTGTATTGTCAGTCTTTTTAATTTTGGCCATTACAACAGGTGAGTACTAGAATCTCATTATGAATTAAATTTGTATTTCCATTGTGGTTAATGATGTACTGAATATCATTTCAAGGCCATCCATATATCTTCACTGGTGAACTGTCAACATTTTTTGCTGATTTTTTAATGGGGTTTTAAGAGTTATTTCAATATTCTGGATACAGTCTTTATTAGATACATGCTTCACAAATACTTTCTCTCAGTATATGGTTTGTCATTTTATTCTCCTAATAGTATCTTACTGAAGAACAACAATTTTAACTTTCAATGAAGTCTAATTTACCAACTATTTTTATGGTTCATGCTTATTAAACGTTATCTAAAAAATTCCTATACATAAATAGTAGTTTTACTATCCTTCCCTGATATTCCCATCTCAGTCATTTCTGGTCTGTTTTTATTAATTTTTCTTCAGGTTCTTTGAATATTTGGTAATATTTTATTGAATGCTATTTTGAAGTGGCATATTGAATTTCACTGAACTTCATAGTCTTGGGTATTGAATTTTGTTGTGTTATTTTAAAAGTGGGATTAGCTTTGAACTTTCAAGGCTTGTTTTAAGCTTTTTTTTTTTTCTTTTTTCTTTTTTTCTTTTTGAGACAGAGTCTCACTCTGTCACCAGGCTGAAGTGCAGTCGCACAATCTCGGCTCACTGCAACCTCTGCCTCCTACCTTTTGTTTTCCAGTGATGCTTCCCATCTCTCCCAACTAACCCCAAACTTGTGCGGGTTCACCCCTCACATGCACAAATCACAATTTAGCCACAAATTCCAGGGAACCCTTCTGTCAATTTCCAGAACTTTCTCCCTGTGCAGTTTTCTTTCTAGTATTCTGTCCTACAAATTTTAGCCATCTAGGCCTCCCTGAACTCCAGTTTCAGTCTGCAGAACTCAGTGACACTGCTGGGCTTTGTTTGGGCTCCCACTGCCTGCACTGCAACCCAGAAACTACCTCTAGGCAGTAAGCAGTGGGTAATTATAGAGCTGACCTCATTTGTTTCCCTTTTCTCTGTTCAACTGCATGTTGTTCAATGTTTAGAGTTGTTTCACCTATGTCCTAGTTTTAAACCGTGAAATGCCTATTTCTATAGCAGTTAATCCTTCATGGGTAGAATTAGAAGTCCACTAAATACCAAATATTTGAATTTGTATTGTCTTAATCACAGTGCTGATAAATGGCCTTTTGTTGTATATTAAAATGAAACTAAATAGAATTCTACATCATTTGCTTATAACAACCAAAGAACTTGCATTTTTAAATGAGTTTACTACTTAATAAAGATTGCCAAAGCCAGTAAGCTTTGGCAAGACCAATAGTTTTCAACTGTGCTATGTCTGAATTTCCCGTAGAGCTTAAAATTTCAGATACCTGCCTTTACACTACTGAATCAAAACTTTAGGAGTCCAGGAATATATGTTTTTTAAAAAGCTCCACATGTGATTCCAATACTCCTTATTAAGAACTATTATTCACTACTTTTCTAGACAATATTATTACTATTTGAGTAAATAAATTACAGTTGGCCTTTGAACAACACAGGTTTGAACTGTGCAGGTTCACTTATATGTGAATTTTCTTCTGCCTCTACCACCCGAGGCAGCAAGACCAATCTTCCTTTTCTTCCTCTTCAGTCTACTCAATGTGAAGACAGCAAGGATGAAGACGTTTATGATGATCCACTTCCACTTAGTGAGTGGTAAATATATTTCCTTTTGCTTATAATTTTGTAAGTAAGATTTTTTTTCTAGCTTACTTTACTGTGAGAGTACAGTATATAATATGTATAACATACAGAATATGTGTTAATTGACTGTTTATGTTTTTGATAAGGCTGTCTGTCAATAGTAAGCTGCTGGCAGTTAAGTTTTGAGGAAGTCAAAAGTTGTACATGGGTTTTCAACTGCACAGGGGCTTGGCATTCCTATGTTGTTCAAGGGTCAACTGTAATTACCAAAAGATATAATTCATATATCTATTTCTGTATTCCACACACAAAATTTGAAAAAAAATTGTCAATAAAAATAAAGGCAAGCACATTTTCATCGCTAGTTATACAAAACTACTGTGACTCATCTACAAAAAAAAATATAGCAAGTATGCATCAGGCAAAAAGGATCATCACTGACACACAGATCACTGATAGTTACATATTTGTATACTAATATTCATTAGTCTATTATTATTCTGGAAATGGACTGCTTTAAAAGTTGGTTTCAAAATAAGCCAATTTCAAGAATAACAAAAGAAAGTTTGAACTTAATGATGCTATCATTGTTATGTTCATTTATTACTATATTACATAATAATTATATCATCCTTTTGAATATTAATATCAATATATCATTTATTAACAAAAAGTAAAAATCACAGTCATTATTTCAATTAAAGAAAGTGTCACTTACCTCTTTCACATTTGCATCATCAAAAAATACCCATTTGGAACTTTTGGTGTGAAATGCAAAGGCACAATAATGTCGGCTGGTGTAGCAGATCATACCAACAAGGTTAAGTTCACTACTTTTGGCATTTTCATCAGTAACTCTATAAAAAAGCTGTTTAAAAAAATTAGTAATTTACACTTAACACTGTATATTTTGTAAAATGAGGAATAATTAGATGAATCAAGTATTTGACACATAATGAAATATTTCTCACGCATACTGCCCCAATCCAATATTATGATATTATTACTTGAAGGCACCACTGACATCACATTGTTAACAGAATTACCACTTTTAATTCATTCATAGAAACTTTAAGTCCAAAAAAACGAATTCACTACAAATTAGTTTAGTAATAATAGAGTATCTCTAATGACACATGATTGACACTTTTCATAAAGAAACTCAAAATATGAGATAAATTCCACATTTCTGGTAATTCTTGACTGAATCACATATTTGAATGTTTATTAAACACATTATCTAAAAGGTAATTATCTCTAAAACTTTAATTGTAACATCAACCGATTCAAAATATACTAAGAAAGTAACAAGTATATCAAGAGATCATGGCCGGGTATGCTGGCTCACGCCTGTAATCCCAGCCCTTTGGGAAGCCAAGGCAGGTGGACCAACTTGAGGCCAAGAGTTCGAGAACAGCCTGGCAAACATGGTGTATTCTCTACTAAAAATACAAAAAAATTAGCTGGGTATGGTGGCACATGCCTGTAATCCTAGCTACTAGGGAGGCTGAAGCATGAAAACTGCTTGAGCCTGGGAGGCAGAGATTGTAGTGAGCCAAGACTGCGCCACTGCACTGCAGCCTGGGCGACAGAGCAAGACTCTGCTGGGGGAACAAAAAAAAAGAGATCGGTATTTTAGATGAATTTTAAATCTTAAACCTTTCTAAGTTAACAATATTTATATTTACAATCATGGCCATAGATAAAAAATCATCAATCATCATTATTTTAGAGTGAAAGAAGCAAAAGTCATGAGACAGTTTAGTTTGTAATTAAAAGCCATTACTAGTCTATGTAGTAAAGGCATTCCAGTTAGCCTGGTTTGATTAAACTTGACTTTATTGGATAAAACATCGAAATAGTATTATTTTGTTCAGAAAAAAAAATTTAGTTCTGAAATAAAAATAAGTGTATCATAATATATATCAAGATGTTTTAGAAGAATTTGAAAATAAAAGGGAAGGGAATGAAAATAGATAAGATACCCCAGGAAGATAAAGATGTGTTGCTAGATTCCGAACAATATCTTCGGTCAAGTCAGAATGCTCAGAGTCCCAGACTAAACCAATTGTAACAATCTCTGGGCAATTCATTAAAACACGGCGAATTTTTATTTTTTGGCCACAGTTACTCTACAGAAAAACACAAAAGAAAAGTTCTAAAATTATGAAAACAGATAAACCATAGGCAAAACCTTACACAGCTTGTATTATATAATGACATTTTTAACATATATTTGCAATTTATTCAGTATACTAAAAAATGACTTCTAACAAGCGATTTGTCTTAATTATTGATTAAACAAGAAGTCTATTTTAAATAAAAGTATTCTTTGATATTTTTGTAAATCTGTTAAAGAATTCAACCTAAAAAAACGCAGAAATAAAATCATTGAAGTCAGCAACAAATATATTAGATGAGAAAAGAGTATCATTCAAGTTTACTGAAAAGAAACTTTCTCTTTAATCAAATGATAAATTTCAGGACTTTGAAAAAATTTAATCAACATATGCTACCTTCAAACCTTCACAAACTTAGGACTTTTTAAAGAAATTATGCTAAGATAAATGGTGCACATGGTATAATCTAAAATAATATTTTTAAAAAATTCTTAAAGCTAATTCTATATATAGAATCAGTATTTACATGATAATATCTGAATGCCTATTTTCAAATTTACACAACAAGAAGCATACTAACATTCTCCAAACTATACTTACAGGACATTTCCTATAGTCATCTGTTGTGTTTGCTGCTTGTAGCAATTCTGCAAACATTTCAGGTTTAAAGCGTTCATGCCTTTCCAACATTCTTTCAACTTCATTGCTACAAAAAAAGAAGCAATCCCAAATTGGGCCTATGAACTTAAAATTTTAATAAATTGCACATGAAAAATATTGTCAGTTTAGATGTGCATCACTTTTTCTGTCTAAAACATGACCATAACTGAAAAATGAACCATAAAGTACATTTCCATAAAATGAAAAATTATTAAATTTGCCGAAAAAATTAGCTCAAATAAAGAGAACAAAATAACACAAAATTTTATGTTGGGAACTAGACGAATGAGGCTAAGATCCTCTGTCTGGAGGTAGTTCTAAGGCAAATGTTTCATTTGTATTATTAATTAATGAGTAGAAACTTAAGTTTAAACCCTACCCTAACAAGAACAATAAACTATAGGAAAGGCTCCCTCTCTGGCCCAAAGTTCCTAAAAGCAAAGTTATCAATTTCGGCTAGAAGGTCCTTTGCTGATTAAATGCAGAAGTCTCAACCAGAGTTATTAAAGCCAGATTGAACACCTTTTGTTCTTATTATGAATATTACTCCTGTCTTTTGTTTTTTTTTTTGTGTGTGTGTGTGTGTGTGTGTGAGAGAGAGAGAGAGAGAGAGAGAGAGATGGAGTCTTGCTCTATCACCCAGGCTGGAGTGCAATGGCGCAATCTTGGCTCACTTCAACCTCCACCTCCCAGGTTCAAGCGATTCTTGTGCCTCAGCCACTCGAGGAGCTGGGATTACAGGCACGTGCCACCACACCTGGCTAATTTTTGTATTTCTAGTAGAGACGGGGTTTCACCATGTTCCCCAGGCTGGCCTTGAACTCCTGACCTCAGGTGATCCACCTGCCTCAGACTCCCAAAGTGTTGGGATTACAGGAGTGAGTTACCGTGCCCAGCCAGGATACTAATCATTTTATTAGAACCCAGGCAGGCCCTTTAATGCACTACAGGTTAACTGTGATACTTTTTATTCAACCTCCTTAAAAGACATATTTTTATGTATCAGGGTATTAAGTAACTAATATGGTTTGGCTGTGTCCCCACCCAAATCTCATCTTGAATTGTAGCTCCCAAAATTCCTTCATGTTGTGGGAGGGACCCAGCTGGAAACAACTGAATCATGGGGGCAGTTTCCCCCATACTGTTCTGGTGGTAGTGAATAAGTCTCACAAGATCTGATGGTTTCATAAGGGGAAACCCCTTTCACTTGGCTCGCATTCTTTTCTCTTGCCTGCCACCATGTAAGACGTGACTTTGCTCCTCTTTGCCTTCCCCATGATTGTGAGGCCTACTCAGCCACATGGAACTATGAGTCAATTAAACCTCTTTGCTTTATAAATTACCCAGTCTTGAGTATGTCTTTATTAGCAGCATGAGAACAGGCTAATACTAAAACTATCTAAATATTTCCAAAAAGGAATGTCATGTAAGCTGAAACACTAACTAGTTTCCATTCTAGATGTTCTGGTTGTACTTAACAATAATATAACTATTCTAGAGCTGGATATATTTTACAGTTCAAGTTTAAATAATCTCCAAGTATTTGGTAACAACTAAATGTACCCATCCAAAACACTTCACGAGTACACCAGAAGGCCCTAAATCTGATAAGCTCATTCAAACTGCATATACTGCTCTTACAAAACTGACAGCATTAGACAACATCCAGAAAAATGTTGAAGTCAGACAGATCTGGGTTTCAATCTTAATTCATCTACTTACTAGATTAACCTCATTAAACCTATTTCTTCATCAACAAAATAGAATTTTCGTTAAGATTAAAAGTGACAACTTACATAAAGCCTAGAACATGGTAAGCATTCAGTAACTGGTATTCAACACTGATTACCAACACAAATAAGGGTATTATAGTTAGAATTCAAAGCGCACACTCCTGCAACTTGCAGTGTTTACCAAGCAGAGAATGATGGGCTCTAATTCTTATTATCTAACATTCTGCCTGAGAACACTGTCATTTCATTCAAGAGTTTTAAAGTAGAATTACAATTTTAGTTTTTAACTTATTGTCTATCTTTGTTCGAACACCATCCTACTCTTCATAGAAATTTTAAAAAATGACTGACAACCGACTACAATTTGACTGAAGTTTAGGAATGTTTCTCTAAATCAGTGTTTTTTACTTGTCTGTAAATATAAGAAAGATAGTAAACACATCCAAATAACAAAATTGTTATTACTCAATAATCTTTATGAAATAAGGTTTTATACCCAATAAAGCCAGGAAGATAAATCATATGAAATGGATGAACATGATATTCACTTTGCACACTGACACAAATATTGGCAACATTTATCAACTGTTGCACTAACATATTCTGACTGATAATTACTGATCCATATTATGTCTTTTGTATTAAAATGTATGCAAATGTTTATGATCTTACTCAATGTTTACCACATGCCAAATTTTTTTTTTTTTTTTTTTT
>NW_012101821.1:1090352-1114841 GCF_000951045.1 Mandrillus leucophaeus
GCCTCTTGGGTTCACACCATTCTCCTGCCTCAGCCTCCCAAGTAGCTGGGACTACAGGCGCCCACCACCGCGCCCGGCTAATTTTTTGTTTTTTTTAGTAGAGACGGGGTTTCACTGTGGTCTCGATTTCCTGACTTCGTGATCCGTCCGCCTACGCCTCCCAAAGTGCTGGGATTACAGGCGTGAGCCACCACGCCCGGCTTGTAATTTTGTTTGTTTGTTTGTTTGTTTTGAGATGGAGTCTGGCACTCCAAGCTGGAGTGCAGTGGTGCGATCTCGGCTCACTGCAATCTCTGACTCCCAAGTTCAAGTTATTCTCCTGTCTCAGCCTCCCAAATAGCTGGGACTACAGGTGCTTGCCACTATGTCTGGCTAATTTTTTTTTTTTTTTTTTTTTTTTTTTTTTAGTAGAGATGGGGTTCCTTTCTTTCTTCTTCTTCTTTTTTTTTTTTTTTTGGTGAGACGTAATCTCGCTCTGTCACCCAGGCTAGAGTGCAGTGGCATGAACTCAGCTCACTGCAACCTCCACCTCCCGGGATCAAGCAGTTATCTGCCTCAGCCTCCCAAGGAGCTAGGATTACAGGCGCCCGAGACCACACCCAGCTAATTTTTTATTTTAGTAGAGATGGCGTTTCACCATCTTGGCCAAGCTGGTCTTGAACTCCTGACCTCAGGTGATCCACCAGCCTTAGCCTCCCAATGTTCTGGGATTACAGGCGTTAGCCACTGCGCCTGGCCACATGCCAAATATGTATACTTTCAAATATCTGTTGGAAAATAGTCAAAGAACATTATATAAGGTCTAGGGTTAACTTTTAGATCCTTAACTAGCTAACCTTTCATGGACAGAAAGGGAGAGAGTGAGTGGGTAGATGAGCAGGCAAGCATGGCAAATTTTTTATTTAAAGTGAATGTTGAGACCTCAAATGCAATAACCTAACTAAGAATTATGCTCACATTTTTGTTTCTTCTCTGTTTACCCTAGCTTTTATCACCAGAAAGGGACATAGCGGAGCTGACTGAAAATATGGCCATTACAAACAGAACATCTCATAAATGAAGCAACCATGTACAGTTCCATTTAACATTCAGTTTATCATTTTACGCTCCCCTTCACAGTTCTAAAATTTGTTATAAATTAAATAGACATAAAATTTAACTAGTATTATGTACACTTCACTAAGTAATACACATATTAGGCTAAATTACAAACATCCAACTTTGATAGACATCACTTAATACATCTCACAGCAGCATATCTGGTAGCCTCAGACAGAGAGGGGAAATTCATGTATGCTACGATTTTATAAAGTAAGTGTTCAATGTGCTTAAATATGGTATTAACGTTTTTGATAATTATGTTTTAATAGGTTCTTACCATAAGGCTGTTGTAGAAATGTACCGCACAAATTCTGTAAAAGGTAGAGGATCTGATGATGCTCCACAGCTACGACACACACACTACATAGGCAAAAACATATGCTTAATCTATCAATCATAAAACAGAACTATAATATCTAAATAATAATCAAGCCATCTCACCTGTTCATACAGAGTCATAGCAAACTTCTGGTGAGTGATACAAGATTTAGAGGTACACATGTCTGCATCTCTGCTTGGCACTATGTGAAAATGAATCCTCTCCAATATATTCTCCTAATTTAAAAATAAAATAGATAAATGAGTTGTTGATCTTGCAGGGAACACAGCAAAATGTAACTCTTTACCTGGAGATTTCTCAAAGTGTAAATTTAAGAGTGTCATACACATTGTTAGCTTTTCAGCTTTCCTCTCCAATGAACACTTTGATCGAATGTTCAATTATTCACCTTTTATAGCACTAGCTAAAAGAAAATGTTGCTTAATGAAAGCAACATTATAATATAACATGATCTTTTTAATAAAGTTATTTTTAAGCCTTCTAAAAACCCCTGGTGACTGACATCTAGAATTTAATATTAGAAAACAGTTTCCTGTGTTCCTGACATTCTCAAATGAAGAAAAAACAGATAGCTTAAAAAAAAATCCTGGGTGGCTGAATAGGAAGAGCTCCAGTCTACAGCTCCCAGCGAGATCGACACAGAAGACAGGTAATTTCTGCATTTCCAACTGAGGTACCTGGTTCATTTCATTGGGACTGGTTGGCCAGTGAGTGCAACCCACAGACGGCGAGCCAAAGCAGGGCAGGACATCACCTCACCCAGGAAGCGCAAGGGGTCAGGGGATTTCCCTTTCCTAGCCAAGGGAAGCCATTAGTGAAGGTACCTGGAGGAGCAGTACACTCCTGCCAAAATACTGAGCTTTTCCCATGGTCTTAGCAACCAGCAGACCAGGAGTTCCCCTCCAGTGCCTGGCTCAGCGGGTCCGACACCAACGGAGCCTTACTCACTGCTAGTGCAGCAGTCTGAGATCAACCTGGGATGCAGGAACTTGGTGGGGGGAGGGGTGTCTGCCATTGCTGGGGCCTGAGTAGGTGGTTCTCTGCTCACAGTGTAAACAAAGCCACAGGGAAGCTTGAACTGGGTGGGGCCCACCGCAGCTCACCAAGGCCTACTGCCTCCCTAGATTCCACCTCTGGGGGCAGGGCATATCTGAACAAGACAGCAGACAGCTTCTTCAGACCTAAATGTCCCTGTCTGACAGCTCTGAAGAGAGGAGTGATTCTCCCAGCACGGCGTTCAAGCTCTAATAACGAACAGACTGCCTCCTCAAGTGGGTTCCTGACCCCCGAGTAGCCTGACTGGGAGACACCTCCCACTAGGGGCCGACAGACACCTCATACAGGTGGGTGTCCCTTGGGACAAAGCTTCTAGAGAAAGAATCAGGCAGCAATATTTGCTGTTGTGCAGCCTTCGCTAGTGATAACCAGGCAAACAGGGTCTGGAGTGGACCTCCAGCAAACCCCAAGAGACCGCAGCTGAGGGGCCTGTCTGTTAGAATGAAAACAAACAAACAGAAAGGGATAACATCAATATCAACAAAAAGGACATCCACACCAAAACACCATGCATAGGTCACCAACATCAAAGACCAAAGGTAGATAAAACCACAAAGATGGGGAGAAACCAGAGTAGAAAGGCTGAATATTCCAAAAACCAGAAGGCGTCTTCTCCTCCAAGGAATACAACCCCTCGCCTGCAAGGTAACAAAACTGGCTGGAGAATGAGTTTGAAGAGTTGACAGAAGTAGGCTTCAGAAGGTCAGTAATAACAAACTTCTCCGAGCTAAAGGAGCATGTTCTAACCCAGTGCAAGGAAGCTAAAAACCTTGAAAAAAGGTTAGACGAATGGCTAACTAGAATAACCCATGAAGAGAAGAGCTTATATGACCTGATGGAGCTTAAAAACACAGTAAGAGAACTTCGTGAAGCATACACAAACTTCAGTAGCCGATTCGATCAAGCAGAAGAAAGGTTATCAGTGACTGAAGATCAAATTAATGAAATAAAGTCAGAAGACAAGATTAGAGAAAAAAGAGTGAAAAGAACCTAACAAAGCCTCCAAGAAATATGGGACTATGTGAAAAGACCAAATCTAAGTTTGACTGGTGTACCTGAAAGTGATGGGGAGAATGGAAACAAGTTAGAAAACAGTATTCAGGATATTGTCCAGGATAACTTCCCCAACCTAATAAGGCAGGCCAACATTCAAATTCAGGAAATACAGAGAATACCACAAAGATACTCGTCGAGAAGAGCAACCCAAAGACACATAACTATCAGATTCACCAAGGTTGAAATGAAGGAAAAAATGTTAAAGGCAGCCAGAGAGAAAGGTCGGGTTACCCACAAAGGGAAGCCCATCAGACTAACAGTGGATCTCTCTGCAGAAACTCGACAAGCCAGAAGAGAGTGGGGGCCAATATTCAACATTTTTAAAGAAAACAATTTTCAACCCAGAATTTCATATCCGCCAAACTAAGCTTCATAAGTAAAGGAGAAATAAAATCCTTTACAGACAAGCAAATGCTGAATCTGTCACCACCAGGCCTGCCTTACAAGAGCTCCTGAAGGAAGCACTAAACATGGATAGGAACGACCGGTACCAGCCACCGCAAAAACATGCCAAATTTAAAACCCATCGACGCTATGAAAAAAAAATGTATCAATTAACAGGCAAAATAACCAGCTAATATCATAATGATAGGATCAAATTCACACATAACAATATTAACCTTAAATGCAAATGGGCTAAATGCCCCAGTTAAAAGACATAGACTGGCAAATTGGATAAAGAGTCAAGACCCATCAGTGTGCTGTATTCAGGAGATCTATCTCATGTGCAGAGACACACATAGGCTCAAAATAAAGGGATGGAGGAAGATCTACCAAGCAAATGGAAAGCAAAAAAAAAAAAAGGCAGGGGTTGCAATCTTGACCTCTGATAAAACAGGCTTTAAACCAACAAAGACCAAAAGAGACAAAGAAGGCCATTATGTAATGGTAAAGGGATCAATTCAATAATAAGAGCTAACTATCCTAAATATACATGCACCCAATACAGGAGCACCCAGATTCATAAAGCAAGTACTTAGAGACCTACAAAGACACTTAGACTCACACAATAATAATGGGAGACTTTAACACCCCACTGTCAATATTAGACAGATCAACAAGACAGAAAATTAACAAGGATATCCAGGACTTGAACTCAACTCTAGACCAAGTGGACCGAATAGACATCTACAGAACTCTACACAACAAATAAACAGAATATATATTGTTCTCAGCACATCGCACTTATTCTAAAATTGACCACATAATTGGAAGTAAAACACTCCCGAGCAAATGTAAAAGAACAGAAACCACAACAAACTGTCTCTCAGACCACAGTGCAACCAAATTAGAACTTAGGATTAAGAATCTCATTCAAATCCGCACAACTAGATGCAAAATGAGCAACCTGCTCAGGAAAGACTACTAAGTAAATAACGACATGAAGGCAGAAATAAAGCTGTTCTTTAAAACCAATGAGAACAAAGACACAACGTACCCGAATCTCTGGGACACATTTAAGGCAGTGTGTGGAGGGAAATTTATAGCACTAAATGCCCACAAGAGAAAGCAGGAGATATCTGAAATCAACACCCTAACATCATAATTAAAGGAACAAGAGAAGCAAGAGCAAATAAATTCAAAAACTAGCAGAAGATAAGAAATAAGTAGGTTCAGAGCAGAACTGAAGGAGAAAGAGACACAAAAAGCCTTTCAAAAAAGTCAGTGAATCCAGGAGCTGGTTTTTTGAAAAGATCAACAAAATAGACCACTAGCAAGACTAATAAAGAAGAAAAGATAGAAGAATCAAATAAATGCAATAAAAAATGAGAAAGGGGGTATCACCACCGATCCCACAGAAATACAAACTACCATCACAGAATACTATAAACACCTCTACAGAAATAAACTAGAAAATCTAGAAGAAATGGATGAATTTCTGGACACATACACCCTCCCAAGACAAAACCAGAAAGAAGTTGAATCTCCAAATAGACCAACAACAGGTTCTGAAATTAAAGCAATAATTAATAGCCTATCAACCAAAAAAAGTCCAGGACCAGACGGAGGTACAAAGAGGAGCTGGTACCATTCCTACCAGAGGTACAAAGAGGAGCTGGTACCATTCCTTCTGAAACTATTCCAATCAACAGAAAAAGAGGGAATCCTCCCTAACTCATTTTATGAGGCCAGCATCATCCTGATACCAAAGCCTGGCAGAGACACAACAAAAAAAGGAATTTTAGGCCAATATCCCTGATGAACATTAAAGTGAAAATCCTTAACAAAATACTGGCAAAGTGAATCCAGCAGCACATCAAAAAGCAATCAAGTGGGCTTCATCCCTGGGATGCAAGGCTGGTTCAACATACGCAAATCAATAAACATAATCCATCACATAAACAGAACCAATGACAAAACCACATGATTATTTCGATACAGAAAAGGCCTTCAACAAAATTCAACAGTCTTTCATGCTAAAAACTCTGAATAAACTAGGTATCAGTGGAACGTATCTCAACATAATAAGAGCGATTTATGACGAACCCACAGCCAATATCGTACTGAATGGGCAAAAACTGGAAGCATTCCCTTTGAAAACCGGCACAAGACAAGGATGCCCTCTCTCACCACTCCTACTCAACATAGTATTGGAAGTTCTGGCCAGGGCAATCAGGCAAAAGAAAGCGATAAAGAGTATTCAGATAGGAAGACAGGAAGTCAAATTGTCTGTTTGCAGATGACATGACTATATATTTAGAAAACCCCATTGTCTCAGCCCCAAATCTCCTTAAGCTGATAAGCAACTTTAGCAGTCTCAGGATACAAAATCAATGTGCAAAAATCGCGAGCATTCCTTTACACCAATAATAGACAAACAGAGAGCCAAATAATGAGTGAACTCCCATTCACAATTGCTACAAAGAGAATAAAATACCTAGGAATCCAACTTACAAGGGATGTGAAGGACCTCTTCAAGGAGAACTACAAACCACTGCTCAATGAAATAAAAGAGGACACAAACAAATGCAAGAACATTCCATGCTCATGGATAGGAAGAATCAACATCGTGAAAATGGCTATACTGCCAAAAGTAATTTATAGATTCAATGCTATCCCCATCAAGCTACCACTTCACAGAATTGGAAAAAACTACTTTTTTAAAGTTTATATGGAACCAAAAAAGAGCTCACGTGGCCAAGACAATCCTGGGCAAGAAGAACAAAGCTGGAGGCATCACGCTACCCAACTTCAAACTTTACTACAAGGCAACGGTAACCAAAACAGCATGGTACTGGTACCAAACATATATATAGACCAGTGGAACAGAATGGAGGTCTCAGAAATAACACCACACATCTACCACCATCTGATCTTTGACAAACCTGACATACACAAGCAATGGGGAAAAGATTCACTATTTAATAAATTGTTTTGGGAAAACTGGCTAGCCATATGCAGAAAACTGACACTGGACCCCTTCCTTACACCTTATACAAAAATCAACTCAATGGATCAAAGACTTAAACGTAAGATCTAGGACCATAAAAATCCTGAAGAAAACCTAGGCAATACCATTCAGGACATAGGCATGTGCAAAGACTTCATGTTTAAAACACCAAAAGCAGTGGCAACAAAAGCCAAAATTGACAAATGGGATCTATTTAAACTAAAGAGCTTCTACACAGCAAAAGAAACCATCATTAGAGTGAACAGGCAACCTACAGAATGGGAGAAAATTTTTGCAATCTATCCGTCTGACAAAGGGCTAATATCCTGAATCTACAAAGAACTTAAACAAATTTACACGAAAAAAAGCAACCAACCCAGCCGGGTGCAGTGGCTCACGCCTGTAGTCCCAGCACTTTGGGAGGCCAAGGTAGGTGGACCACGAGGTCAGGAGATGGAGACCGTCCTGGCTAACACAGTGAAACCCCATCTCTACTAAAATACAAAAAATTAGCCGGGCGTGGTGGCGGGCACCTGTAGTCCCAGCTACTTGGGAGGCTGAGGCAGGAGAATGGTGTGAACCTGGGAGGCGGAGCTTGCAGTGAGCCAAGATCGTGCCACTGCACTCCAGCCTGGGCGACAGAGAGAGACTCTGTCTCAAAACAAAATAAAAGAAACAACGAACCCCGTCAAAAAATGGTCAGAGGATATGAACAGACACTTCTCAAAAGAAGGCATTTATGCAGCCAACAGATATACGAAAAAATGCTCATCACCACGGGTCATTAGAGAAATACAAATCAAAACCACAATGAGATACCATCTCACACCAGTTAGAATGACGATCATTAAAAAGTCAGGAAACAACAGATGCTGGAGAGGTTGTCGAAAAATAGGAACACTTTTACACTGTTGGTGGGAGTTTAATAGTTTAACCATTGTGGAAGGCAGTGTGGCAATTCCTCAAGGATCTAGAACTAGAAATACCATTTGACCCTGCAACTCCATTACTGGGTATATACCCAAAGGATTACAAATCATTCTAGGATAAAGACACATACACAGGTATGTTTATTGTGGCACTATTCACAATAGCAAAGACTTGGAACCAACCCAAATGTTCATCAATGATAGACTGGATTAAGAAAATGTGGCACATATACACCATGGAATACTATGCAGCCACAAAAGAAGGATGAGTTCATGTCCTTTGCAGTGACATGAATGAAGCTGGAAACCATCATTCTCAGCAAACTATCACAAGATCAGAAAATCAAACACCACATGTTCTCACTTGGAGGTGGGAGTTGAACAATGAGAACACATGGACACAGGGAGGGGAACATCACACACTGGGGCCTGTCAGGGGTGGGGGGCTGGGGAGGGATAACATTAGGAGAAATACCTAATGTAGGTGACAGGTTGATGGGTGCAGCAAACCATCACGGCATGTGTATACCTATGTAACAAAACTGCACGCTCTGCACATGTAACCCAGAATTTAAAGTATGATTAAAAAAAATCCTACTTGAATCACCTAGTCTGTATAAGTAACAGCAAAACAAAGGCTCTATATCTACACTAACACCATAATGAAGGCAATGTAATCTGCCATGAATTTTATATAAATGTTGATTTACAATATAGATCAATAAGGGGTATTTATTTAACAGAATTCTTTTTACCAAAGCTTAACCAATGGATTCTATTCATTAGCTAACTTCCCTCTCCTCTGCTCCAGGATATTTAAGACCATTTAATAATTTAAGCCTAGATTTCTAGACATTTTGTGAATTATCATACCATGTATTAGAATAATTCATTTAAGTGAAAGTAAAACTATAAAGTTTAGCATTGTTCAAAATACATTTGTTTTAAGCAAAGAATCAATTACAAACAGAAGAAATATGGATATATTTCATTACTGTGTGTGCTGTTATTGACATTTTAATCAACATGCAAGTGTGCTATGCAAGATGCTAGTCATGAGCCTTCCATCTAAGGAAACCATGAAGATGCTCATTTTTAAAAAGGGGATTAATAATATACACACGCCAAATGAACTCTACAGACAGTAAATTCTACAGGGAATGGATTCGGTGGTTTGGTCATGTGCTGTCTAGTAGGCATAGACTTAGTTTGAACCTTCACAAAATGATAGATTTTTAAAGTTCTGAGTATTTCAGGAACTTGAGCAAAGGCTGCTAGTATAAATATATACTCCTTATAAATAAGGAGTATAAACAGGAATATAAAAATATATGTGAGGAACAGAATGGAATAATCTCACTAGGAAGAAAAATCCAGCAATGAAGCACTGAGGGAAGGTGGAGTTTAATCATAACGGGCCTTAAATATCAGAATAAAAAGTCTAGATTTGAATCATGGAAATATTTGAAGAGTAAGCATTAACCTGAAGAAAATCATATTAATATGGTGGCTATTTAAAAAATAGGATATAAAGAAACAGGCTGAATGGACACCAGCAGGAGGCTTAAATATGGTGACCTGGAAGAAGTTGTGGTAGGGAATTAATATGGAAAGAAAAAACTTTTGAAAGGGTTTCTGATAAAAGAATTTACAGAAATTGCTGACTAGAAACAGGAAGAAGAGAGAAGAAATGGTTACAACTTATTTATAGGTGACATCAATATTAACCGAGACATTTAATAATTAACATACCTATTTTACATGTATAAAGTATGTACCTGATTAAAGGAATGCTCTACTTTCTAATATGGTGGTAACACAGAGCCTAAGAACATCAACCTCAGTGATTCTCAACCTGGAATGTGGGTAACAGGCTGTTGCCCCTGTTAACTTCCCACCAAAATCCCCTTATCTCCCAAAGAGAATCATTGCATGCAATGAAAACTATTACTGCTGGGAATGTGCTGTACATGCGAACCCTATAGTGGCAGAACACTGATTTAAGTGATATCATTTATATTCAGCAAAGCTTATTGCTCCAACTAAGTTTTAAAATATTTTAGTAGCCTAAGAGTAAAAATTAGAGCAACACAAATAATCAAAACCAAAAGTACAACACAAAACACAGATGGATTGAAATTGAGGCTTGAAGGATGGGTAAGATATGGATCTACCGGCCAGTTCTGACATTTCTCTATTGTTCTAAATTTTTGTTTCATTTGTCTCAACATTTGTACCATCTAAGGAATGAAAACTACTATCCTGACTTCTTAAGGAATATCAGAAATACTTACAAAGCACTCTGCAGCATCATCCATAAGGCCAAGTTGAAATCGCTGCTCATCTTTGAAGCTTTCTGCAAGAGCATGCCTTATATTATCTGAGGGAAGTGCTTTTTCTCGACTATGTTGGAACTGTGCAAATATCGTCTGGGAATCAACAAGAAAATCAGTAAGTTTAATGCCAGCTTTAAAATCGTTTCAGTAATTTCATTACAACACAGAGAAACTCAAAACACTATACTTGGAAAATAACACATAAGTCTTTTGCTCTAAAATTTCATACAAAAATTAATTATTTGTATCATCAAGTGTAGAAATGTTTGCACCAGCCTCTAAATCAAATGTTAGTGGACACAAGAATTAAACATGTAGGGTTCCCAGGTCCCACCCTCAGACTCTGACTAAGTCTTAGGTGAGGCTCATTTTTAAACTATTCCTCAAATGATTCTGATGCAGGTTGTTTAAGGAACAGAATTTTGAGATTTAAGTTGCTTTAAATCTAAAAATATACAATAGGAATTAGAATTACGCTAAACAAAATAAACATAATCACACAAAAATTGGTAGAATTCACTAGTCTTAAAAGAAAAAAGTAACCTAAACAAACTTTTAAAACTTAAAAAAATTTTCTACTGGAGTCTTAAGAATACTTCAGAAAATGACAAATCCTGATTTAAAAATTAGATGATTTAACGGAATGACAATGTCCCACTATTATTTGACTAAATTTGCCTTTAAAAAATGCAAACGTTCATTTTACAAGAAGATGCAGAAAAGAGAAATAATGACTTTTAACTTTTAAGAAAAGGTCCTACCACCCCTAAGTTATCAGTTTTCCTAACTTAGAGAATTATAGGTTGAATTTCTCCAAATCAAAAATGTGAAAGTTCCAAAATCTAAAAGTTTTTGAGCACTGACACAATGCTTAAAGGAAATGCTTTTAAATTTGGTATGCTCAACCAGTAAATACATAAATGCAAATATTCCAAAATCAAAAAACAAAATCTAAAATCCAAAACACTGCTGGTCCTGTGCATTTCAGACAAGGGATACCCAACTTGTATTTCTAATCTAAATTAAGAAACTGGAAACATCATTCAGTTTCTAATCTAAACCCGAGAAACTGGAAACATGAAATCATAGTTGTTAATCTGATTTTCAATTTTCCTTATTAAACTTAAGCAAGAAAAAAACATTTTAATAAATTACAATTTTATGACAACCATCTTACATGGAAGAAAGTAAGGAAAAAAGAAAACTTTTCAATGACAGTCCACCGAAATAGTATTGGTCACATTCAGTCCCATGTTAGCTCAAGGGGTCATGTCATCTCAAAAAAAAAATATTTTTAAGATCAACATACAAGGAAAACATTTCATTAATCTGTTTCACTACTGCAAAAAAATATAATTTATAAATAAAATATTAGAAAATACAGATGTCAACTGATATTAGATACCCAGAACTATAATTATTTTACCATTAAATAGCTAAAATTATGAATAGTAAAAGATGAAAAATAACTTTCAGATTTTATCTCTTATTTAGGCAATTAACTTCCAGGTAATGTTTAAGATTACTCATTCATTCAACATATATTTTTTGGCTCCCTAGTATATGTTAGGCATTGTTCTACACTAGAAAAATGGATGACAACCCTACCTACATGGATAGTAGTGATAGTAATGAGAAGGCAAAGAAGTAATTATGTAACATCAGAATGTGATAACTACAGTAGAGAAAAATAAAGAGATACAAGAGAGAAAAATAAAGTAGTGTAATGGGGATAGGAATGCCAGGGATATTATAGATGGAGGCAGCTTACCTTTTACCTAGTGTAGTCGGGGAAGGCCTCACTGATGGAAAAGTAACATTTGAGAAGAGGCATAAAGGAAATAAGGGTGTTAGCCAAGAGGACATTTGGAAGAAAAGCATTCCAGACAAAAGGAATAACAATGAGGAGGCTTTGAGGTGGAGACCAGCTCTGAGAAATAGAGCCCAGTTTGGCTAAAATGCAATGTATTTATGTGTGTTTTTGACAGGGGAGGAAAGGAAGGCAAGCACAGGAAAGAGGCAGGTAACTGTTCAGGGCTACAGGAGAGTTGGTCTAGGAAATTAATAATCCCAGGTTTTACAATTAGATAAAACATTCAAAATTTACTGTGGAATAAATAAAATGTGATACTGTAATGTGATCTAGGCTCATTCTTCATTTCCTAACAATAACCCTATTTTGCCATGTTCTTAAAAAAAGAGAATATAAAATTTCTTCCTTTGGTGATTTACTCAAACAATCTTTTCAGGAACATAATGAAATTAAGGCACATAAATTTTTTAAAAAATGTCTGTGTGTCTATGTGTGTGTGTTCAAATATTCAAGAATGTAAAAAATGAAACATTTATCTCTAAAATGTATAACAAAATCTTAAGTTCTCTGGCAAAAGATTTCAGTGACACAAATGAGTTGCTAATATATACTGGACACTCTGTTTGTCTTCCTTCTATTTTCCTCAGCAGAGCAGCCACAGGGATCTAGTTCAAATATTGTATCTGGTTAAAACAGTCTGTATCACTCTTCCACTCAAAACAATCCCCCATCTCCCTAAATCACTCATAGAAAAAGCCACGATCCTTACAGAGGTCTATAAGGCCCTACACAATCTAAACCCCTGTTCTAGTTATGTATTGCCCTGTAACTAAACCACCCCCAAAATGTAGTTACGCAAATCTGCAATTTGGGTGGGGACAGCACGTCTCTGCTTCATTTGAAGTCATTTTGGACAGTTTGAATGACGGGACCTGGAATATGTGAAGGTCACTCTTTCATGTCTGGCAGTTGATGCTGGCTGTGGGCTGGGAACCCAGCTCTAGCTGTGTCCAGAATGCCTCCAAGTGGTCTTTCCTCAAGGCCACCTGGCTTCCTCATCATGGTGGCTCACTTCCAAGAACGAGCAACTCAAGAAACAGAGCTGGGTGATAGCTATATCACCTTTTCTAAACTAACGCAACCTCAGATATCTGGATTGCAGCCTCAGTTCTGCCATAGTCTATTTGACAGATATCAGTCATTAAGGCCAGTCTATATTCAAGGAATTAGATTTTGGATAAGGAAGCATGCAAAAGAATCTGCAGACATGTTTTAAAGCCACCTCGGCTACCCTCACCTCGGAGCTCATCTTCTACCACTCTCTTCCTTGCTCATAAAGCTCCTGCCACCCACGTTTCCTTGGTGTTCCTTAAATATGTCAGGTATACTAATACCTCAAGGCCTTTGCAGTTGCTGTTTCTTTGCCTACCTGGAGGGCTCTTCAAGGTCTCGATTCAAATATCAGTTTCTCAGTGAGGCTATCCTGGCTACACAACACTCCCTATTTTCTTTCCCTAATGTATTTTTCCACTGTTACAACTATTACTATCAAACATACTTATAATATTTTGCTTTGTTATTATTGTCTCCTCCTCTATAAGAATACAAGCTCTATGAGAACAGCAATTTTTATCAGTTTTGTTCACTGCTGTATCCTCAGTAACTACACTGGTACCCAGAACTCAGTAGTAGCTCCAAAAACATTTGTTAAAATAAGTAAGAATAACTGCAAAATAATGAAAAAGATAATGTTCCTAACAATTTTCTACTTAGAATATTAATTTTTAACTGTCCTTACATAAAAGAGGAAAATGAAAACACAAACCTGAATAAGTCACACTGTGAAGAATTCATCTTCAAAACTATTAATCACCTGACAGTGAACTTTAGTTACAACAAACAGACCCAATATATAAATTATCAAACTTAAATTTTTGAAGGAACAATTGATAGTAATTTTTCAGAGCTATTAAAAGGTTACCTTCAATGCACAAAATATACAGGCATCTCCCTGACAAACATGTCCAGTCAAAACCCGCAAGCTTCGTCGGAATATATCCAATTGCCATAAGACCTAAAAAACAGTAAGATGTGAAGGAAAAAGAAACAAACAGATTTTTCTTACTGTAACAAAAGACAGATTTAGATATTTTACAAATTGCAAAAAGCTAGTAAGTAACTTCTTTTAATTGCCTGTACATAATCACACATACATAACCACTGGAAATAACAGCAAGTATAAAATTGCTCCATGCATGTTGTGCATATATAAAAGTTGGATTCAGAAGACACTGTTACTGGTGCACATGAAAAACCACGACAGGCATGGAGCAGGCAAAAACCAACTCCTCATTAAGGATTTGGTCTGAACAGGAAACATGGAATACCAAATAGAAAAGTTGGCAGAGACATGAAAGAGGAAGTGATTATAATACTTGAAACAAACTGAAATTTTGAAAGGAAATATAATTAGACTTTAAAGCCAGAGTGTACTAAATAGGGGGTCTGCACATTATGGCAAGAAAAAGGGGTGAGCAGAGGTGTGTGCAGTCACTGTACATGGAACAAGAAAGGGGGTACCTGTGTACAGCATAGTAAGCAGCAGCCATTAATAAATTACCTAAGTATATACTTGCTGCAATTATCACTTATCTTCTGCTACTAAAAGACAAAGATAAAGCAAACCCAAAAAGATTGTAACTGTCAAAACAAATCAGTCCAGTACATAAAATCATTCTGAAAAACCTGAATTCTATACAATGAGGATAAGAATAGTACTTGTGTCTCATAAAGTTCTTGTAAGGATTAAATAATATGTAATGTTTCTAGAGCAGGGTATGGTACTCAACTGGCATGCAACGAGTACCAGCTGCTATTTGTGACTGATACTACTACTACAATAAACAAATAATATCTTCAAATTTCTCTATCTGTTAGCCGTGTCCTCAAATAACCTAAGAAAATCTATTCATGATCTCTCCTTTCTCTCAAATAAAAACAAAAAGTTAATAAAAACAAACTGGTTTTAATATGTCCTATATTTTCAACTACTCCACAACTAAATGTCATTTTAGAATTTCTCCTTAAACATTGCCTTTTATTAAAGCATAATGAATAGGATCAATTTTTCTACCACAGATAACTCAGTGTTTTTGCAAAGCACTTGATGATGTTTAAAAACTTTCTTGAGTATCACATCCTAGCATATTTTAAAAAATACAATGAAATCCATTTTACCAACAAAGAAAATGATTTAATGATAGCACAGCTTTAGAAATAGTATACCACTGAGGTTAATAAAACACATCTGAAGGCAGGTGTCTGGTTTCTAATTCTGAGTTTACTGTTTACCAATTTCTGGACTGACTCAGGCAAAATATTTTCTGGGACTCAGTTTTCTCATCAGTAAAATAAAGATAAATGTAGTACTTACCTCTTACGGATGTTGTAAGGATTAAATTAGGTGACATATGTAATGTTCAAACAAGCAGTAAGAATACAAAAAATGTGAGCTATTGAACAGTATTATAATATTAAATGTTATAACTTTGCTTCTCAGACATTAAAATCACACTAATGTGTTATATTAGACCTAATTGTACTGCTTTTGCATTAAAGTTTAAAATATTCAGCTAAAATAGAATACCCTCTATAATCTGTTTATAAAGTTAGTGAAGTCTTCCAAATGTAACTAGAATGTTTTCTATGATTACAAAAACTCTGAGTTACACTGGATCAAACTACAGATAAAATGTTTTATGTGATTTATTTCAAGTTCCCCGTACATTACTGTCTTTAACACAATAGTGTAAAGGCTACTTTAACAAATGGCTATCACAAAATAATTATCCTAATTATAGTTAATCTTCATCCATTTTATTTTATTTTATTTTAATTTATTTATTTTTTAGATGGAGTCTCACTTTCTTGCCCAGGCTGGAATGTGATGGTGCTCTTGGCTCAATGCAACCTCAGCCTCCTGGGTTCAAGTGATTCTCCAGCCTCAGCCTCCTGAGTAGCTGGAACTACAGGCGCCTGCCACCACGCCCAGCTAATTTTTGTGTTTTTGGTAGAGACAGGGTTTCACCATGTTGGCTAAGCTGGTATCAAACTACTGACCTCAAGTGATCCACCTACTTTGGCCTCCCAAAGTGCTAGGATTACTGGTGTGAGCCAATGTTCCTGGTCCCATTTCATTTTAAAATGTTGATTATATTCTATCACTTATTTTTAAAAATTTAAGGTTTAAGCTAGTTGTTGAACTAATTAGTTTTTAGCAATATACACTTTTTCATTATTTGCATGTAGCAATTTAAATGGTGCCTAACAAAATTAACGTAGTTATTTTTGAATATTTATACATATTTCTTATATTAGTCCCAAAAGATCAACACATATCTATACATATATTAAATACAAACCTTTCATCATACATTCTTTACTTGAAAAAATGTAAGAAATAGCTTAAATATTAATATGAAATGGCATATAAATTCATTTTTCTGTCTTATATCAGATCTAAACATTTTAATGTCGTGTTTAGTAAATTCTTTTAAGACATATTCTACAGTTTATTTCTCAGCATTTTTTAAAAAGTATTCATCAAATTGCAAATCAACATTTGCATTCTGAATTTTCAAAAAGAAAGGTCTTATCTCATAGAAAATCTATTTGAATAGTTGTTTTGTCAGGGAGAATTGGCTTTGTAAATTAGCTTATATGGCAGATAACAGAGACCAGCAGATCCCCCAAAGCTGCTAGAGTTGACAGGGCAGAGTACTGCAGAGAGCTGCACAGAGAGTTAACATCAGGGATCAGTAGACGATCCCCCTCCAGTATTTTGGGGTGTACTATGAGGAAACTGTCTGAGGCCTGGGAAAGAAACACCCAAAAAGATTAGAGGGAATAGTGCCCAGAGCTTGCACAGGCCCAAGAGAGTGCCTATTCCTGCAGCCAAAGAGAAAACTTCATAATTCACAGAGCAATGGTTGAAAAAGAAGAGTCTCAATAGCAGAGAATTTAATCCAAGAGTAAACACAGCTCTGTCCTGCCTAACAAAGTTTAAAGTAAAATGATCAAACTGCTTCCAAATAAACTCTGTCTCAGAACAAAGTTCTAGATTATTTTTAGGAATATAAAAATATCCATAACCTGACAAGGTAAAACTTGTCTGACATCCAACAAAAGATTACCAAGTATTAAAAGAAAACAAAAACAAGATAAGAAAAAAAAAACCAAGTTATTGAAACACACCCAGTATTCATACAAATAACAGAATTAGCAGACAAGTACATAATAACAATTATTACAACTACACTTCACATGTTTAACAGACTAGCAAATGCTAAGTAGAGACATGAAAGAGATTTTAGGAAGACCAAGATCAAACTTCTCAAAGTGAAAACTACAATGTCTAAGACAAAAAATACACTGGATGGGATTAATTGCAGTTAGGCAATACAAAGGAAAAGATTAATGAACTTGAAAATGCAGTAACAGACACCACACAAAATAAAACACAAAGAGAAAAAAAGACTGAGAAAGAAAATAAAGAGAGCATCAGTGAGCTGTAGAACAACTGGAAAACTTCAGGCAATGCACTGCGTATGTAACTGGAAAACCCCAAAGGAGGGAAGAGTCAGAGAAATTATTTGAAGAAATAACAAAGTGTTTCCAAATTTGATTTAAATCCAAAACCCACAGATCCAAGATGCTCAACAAACCCAAACACAAGAAATATGAAGAAACTTGTATCAGGAAACATCATTAAATTGGTTTAAGCCAATGATAAGGAGAAAATCTTAAAAGCACCTAGAGAAAAAGAACAAATAACATACAGAGAAACAAAGATCAGAATATTAGATTTTTCATTAGAATAATGCAAGCTAAAACACAGAGGAGCAAAAATCTTTAAAGTACTGAAAGAAAAATGTCAACTTGGACCATCTTTAATGAGTGAAAATATCTTTCAAAAACAAAAGTGAAATACAGATCTTTTCCAGACATACAAAAGCTGAAAGAATTGATCACCAATAAACCTGTATTACAAGAAAGAACCTTCAAGCAAAAGCAAAGGATATCAGATGCAATGTGGATCTATGCAAAAAACTGATGAGCACCAGAAATGGCAACTATGCAGATAGTATAAGTAAACAGTCTTCATGGTAAATGTCAGAAGAACGTTCATTTTTTAAAAAATACATAATCATAGGAATACTTCTCAATGTTCTGATCCATGTAAGTTTCCTCACTCAAAATTTTCACCTGTTCTAATATGCGTTTTGTTTCTCTGAACTATACATAGTATTTTGGGTGCTAATGAAAAGGACAGAAACAGAGGGGAAACATAAAAGGGAAAAAGGATAGGAAAACGGATAAATAGAAAAGTATCTGAAAAGGCAGAAACCCTTTCTCACAGCCTGATTCCATCAAAATCATTTAATTTCAGGTCTTTTGGTATCTAATATTTCACTATATCCGTTGCCACTGAATAAATATTTTTCTGCATTTGTCACAGTAATGTCAGTGGGATCTCTGAGCCAGGGCAGAACACTAGCATTAAGGGAACTAAAGTAAATTAATGCTTTCTTAATACCAGCTGCTTCTCTTTCCTGGGTGAGTTAGAGAACGTTCAGGTTTGGCATCTGTCTCAGGTAGAAGGCAACAGAGAACACAGCTCTGAGTCAGACGTCTGTACACTTGACACACTCTACACGTGTTTATCTGTCAAATGAGCTAATCAACAAATATTTTTCTCTATTAGTTTTCAAAAGAAAAAATACACATGAAAAGTGAATCATTATATATGAATTCTTTTAAGGTATATTCTAAGGTCAATAGAAAAATTTATCAGTATTCTAAATCTTCCTCATCTTTAGTACTCTACAATGGTCAGGACACAGGATCCATAAAATCTAAAACTGCTGAATAAAAACTTTATTATGCATAAGAAAGTATAGTTATCTAAGGCAGAAAAGCAGGTTAATTAAAAGATTTTCAATAAGGATTGAAGCAAAATGGATTATCCTCCAATTTAACCAAAACAGTGCTGCCCAAATGATGATTCCACAGAGGTAATTTAAGGACCACAGTGGGAGGTGAAGGGAGTTTGAGTACTGAGATTAAAAACTCTGCATTCTCATTTCAATCCAAGCAGTCTTTTTATTCTATCTACAGGGATCCATATACTGTATTTTATTTTTTTTTTTTTTTTTTTGAGAGGGAGTCTCGCTCTGTCGCCCAGGCTGGAGTGCAGTGGCCGGATCTCAGCTCACGGCAAGCTCCGCCTCCCGGGTTTACCCATTCTCCTGCCTCAGCCTCCCGAGTAGCTGGGACTACAGGCGCCCGCCACCTCGCACTACTGTATGTTTTTTTAAGGAAGGGGTGTTAGCTGATTAAAACAAAAACGTTTGTGTATGTTAGAAAAATGTCCTTAATTTACTAAATAAACCTTTTAAATAAGAAGATTATTTATATCACAGCGATACATCAGTCTGTTGGAAAAAACATTTCCATTTATTATAAAAACCAAAATGACCAGCCAAAACATTTTTGCTCCCATTAAAAGTTATATTAAAAAGTCATTCTAATCTATAGTAACTTTATTTTTAATGTATGAGCTAAAGAAGCGTTAAACAAAGGATATTCTGAAAAGTACTTTTTCAAATATAGTAAGTAATTATGGTCTCACCTGTACAGCACTATTAAGAAAGCAGCTGTTTTGTCCTGGTTCATTTAACAAGCCTTTGGTAGGGGCTAGGGATAGCATACTTCCAGGCTGATAAACTTTTCCAAGATTGCCACCAGGTTTCCGTAAGAATTTTACCCATGCCATTTTCAAGCAACTTTGTTTGCATTTAGGCTAAAAACTATACACTTTTATGTAATATTTTGGACAATAAAATGGATGTCTTGAATTGTCCACTTAAATCCACTGCAGTCTATTTTAATAATGGAAGTTTCCAAGTCCATATCTTTCCTGATGTTATAAACTCTTAAAGACTTTGACAAGTAACAATACGGTGCATAAACACAGAAGTTCTAAGCACTAAAAAAGAAAGCTGTTTTAAACAAGGCCTTAAAGATGTTTAGATGTGTTAAATTTTATGGGAGCTGTATAAGGTTAATATGAAAACAATTTTTTTTAATGGCTAAAAATACTGATAAACAAATCATCTCCTTTAATGCATAAGCCATTTGTCCTGATGCACAGAATATGCTAATAATACAAAAAGATGGAGAGTTGGCATTTGGCATGATTCCTTTGGTTGTTTGTTTTCCTTATGTTTTTTTAACAAGAAAGTTTTCTTTCTCTTTCCCAGGTGAAGTTATGAAAGGTGACTCCATATTTCATATCAATGTGACCTCAAAGCAAATCTACAAAAAAGAAAAAAAAAGTTTAAATAAAAGCAAATGCAAATAAGAAAACTCAACTTTACCATTTCAACACAAATATTGAATATAGAATTAAAACTCGTCATAAAAAGGATTAGAACTGATAGCATTCTAATATATATTTTTTTAAATTTCATCATTTACATTTTTAAAATATCACTGTGACATCAATCCCTACCTATCTTAAGCTCAATGTTCAAAGGATGGTTTCATAAGGAAAATATTCTCCAAAAACCTAGAAATTATATTTCAGCTGGTATCCTGTATCTGTCAATACTAAATTGTTCTATTTATTAATATACTGTTATCCATCTTACACAGAATTGTATTTTTCCAAAAAAGACAGATTTTATGTAAATGGTATGTATAATTATTCAAAAGAAACCTTTAAGTCATAAATAAATAGTGAATTAAATTTCCATGGTATCAACAAATGCACACTCCTGATTAAAAGGACTTTAAATGTTAAACTTATGAATTAAAAACAAATGAGTACAAGAATACCTTGTTTTATAGCATTTTACTCAATTGTACTTTGCAGATATACTGCCTTTTTAACAAATTGAAGGTGTGTGCCAACCCTGTACCAAGCCAATCTACCAGCACCATTTTCCCAACAGCATATGCCCACTTCATGTCTATGTGACACTTCAGTAATTCTTTTTCATTATTACTGTATCCGTTATGCTGACCTGTGGTGAGTTATCTTTGATGTTACTACTGTAATTGTTTTCAGGCAATATGAACCACTCCCATATACGATAGCAAGCATAATCCATGAATGTGTGTATTCTGACTGCTCCACTGACCACCTGTTTCCCCAACTCTCTCCTGTCCTCAGGCCTCCCTATTCCCTGAGATGCAGCAGTATTGAAATGAGGTCAGTTCATAACCCTACAATGGCCCCTAGGCGTTCAAGTAAAAGGAGTCGCATGTCTCTCATTTTCAGTTAAAAGTTGGAAATGACTAAGCTTGGTGAGGAAGGCATGTTGAAAGCCGAGACAGGCGGAAAGGTAGGCTTCCTACACCAAACAGTAAGTAACCCAAGTTGTGAATGCAAAGGGAAAGCTCTGGAAGGAAAATTAAAAGTGCTACTCAAGTAAACACCTGAATGATAAGAAAGCGAAACTCCCTTATTGCTGATATTGCGAAAATTTGAGTGGCCTGGATAGAAGATCCAACCAGTTACAACATTCCTTCAAGCCAAAGCCCAATCCAGAGCAAGGCCCTAACGCTCTTTAATTCTATGAAAGCTGAGAAAAAGAGGGTGAGGAAGCTAAAGAAGAAAAGTAGGAAGCTAAAAGAGGTTGGTTCAGGAGGTTTAAGGAAAGATACCATCTCCATAACATAAAAATACAAGGTGAGTCAGCAAATGCTGATGGAGAAGCTACAGCAAATTATCCAGAGATCTAGCTAACTGATGGCTACACTAATTAGCAGATTTTCCGTGTTGAAGAAGAAACAGTCATCAACTGTTTGACAGATGAAGACTGTCATCTGTTGAAGAAACAGTTGAAGACTGACAATGATATGGACAGATAGAAGAAGACGCCATCCAGGACATTCTCAGTCAGAAAGAAGTCAATGCCTGGCTTCAAAGCTTCAAAGGACAGGCTGACTCTTTTTTTTTTTTTTTTAATTACTTTTTAATTTTTTCCAACCCTTGTGTTGAGGGCTGACTTTCAATAGATTGCAGTGAGGGAGCTGCTCTGCTACATACAAAACCCCGACCCAGAAGCAGGTCGTCTACAAATGGTTTAGCACCAGGTTCCCCAAGAATGTGCGTTGCGTGACGGGCGAGGGGGCGGCCGCCTTTCCAGCTGCAGGCCAACTCTCTTATTAGGACCTAATGCAGTTGTTGACTTCGAGTTGAAGCCAATGCTCACTTATCATTCTGAAAATTCTAGGGCCTTAAAAATCATGATAAACCTAGACTGACTGTACTCTACAAATGGAACAACAAAGGCTGGATGACAGCATATCTGTTTACAGCATGGTTTACTGAATATTTTAAGCCCACAGTTGAAGACCTACTGCTCAGAAAAAGATTCCTTTCAAAATATTACTGTTTATTGACAATGCACCTGGTTACCCAAGATTTCTTGATGGTAATGTACAAAGAGATGAATGTCGCTTTCATCCCTGCAATAACCATTCTGCAGTTCATGGATCAAGGAGTATTTTGACTTTTAAGTCCCATTATTTAAGAAACACATTTCGGGCCGGGCGTGGTGGCTCATGCCTGTAATCCTAGCACTTTGGGCGGCCGAGGCGGGTGGATCACGAGGTCAGGAGATCGAGACCATCCTGGCGAACACGGTAAAACCCCGTCTCTACTAAAAATAAAAAAACAGTAGCCGGGCATGGTGGCGGGCGCCTATAGTCCCAGCTTCTAGGGAGGCTGAGGCAGGAGAACGGCGTAAACCTGGAAGGCGGCAGAGCTTGCAGTGAGCGGAGATCGCACCACTCCCGCCTGGGCGACGGAGCAAGACTCTGTCTCAAAAAAAAAAAAAAAAAAAAAGAAACAAAAAAGAAACACATTTCATAAGGCCATAGCTGCCACAGAAAGAGAGTCCTCTGATGCATCTGGGCAAAGTAAACTGAAAAACCTTCTGAAAAGGATTCACCATTCTAGACGCCATAAAGAACAATCAGGATTCACAAGAAGAGGGCAAAATATCAACATTAACAGGATATTTGGTTAATGATTCCAACACTTACGAATGACTGAGGGGCTCAAGACTTCAGTGGAGAAAGTAACTGGATGTAAACAGCAAGAGAACTAAAATTGTAGGTGGAATGTGAAGATGTGACTGAACTGCTACAATCTCATGATAAAACTTGAACAGGGGAATTGCTTCTTGTGGCTGAGTAAAGAAAGTGGCTTCCTGAGATGAAACCAACTTCTGGTGAAGATGCTGTTTAGAACATTACTGCAGTGTCAGGGTTCGACCCCAATTCTGAAAGAAGATCTACGGTGGGGAATATGTTATCAAACAGCTACACTGTTTGATATGTTGTCACATGCTACAGAGGAATCTTTGGTGAAAGAAAGAGTCAATGTGACAAACTTCATCATTGCCTTATTTTAAGAAATAGCCACAGCCACCTCAACCTTCAGCAACCATCACCCTGATTCAGTTGCAGCCATCAACATCAAGGCAAGACCCTCTACCAGCAAAAAGGTTACAACTCACTGAAAGCTCAAATGATCATTAGCATTTTCTAACTGTAGCTTTTAAGTAAGATATATACATTGTCTTTTTAGACAATGCTATTTTGCACACTTAATAGACTGTGGTATAGTGTAAACATAACTTTTATATGCACAGCGAAACAAAAAAATTCCTGCAACTTGCTTTATTGCAGTGGTCTGGAATCAAACCTGCAATACCTCAGCGGTATACCTGTATTACTAACAGTTTTGTCTAATCAACTGAATTTTGTTGATGAATTACTTCATTCAACATTTTTTGAGTCACGTATTGAACCAGTCACTGGAACTAACATTATAATGACAAAAGGCAGACAATACCTTAATGTATAATAAATTGTACAGTGTACTAGAAGGGTTATGTGCTAAGTAGTAACAAAAGCAATCTAAGAAAAAGAGAGAGGAAGTATATATAATGTGGGATGGTTTGTGCTTTTAGATAGGATAATGAACAATGGTCTCATTGAGGTTACATTTGCACAAAGATTGGAAAGGGATGAAGAAGCCACCTGAGAGAAAGAATTCTAAGCACAGTGAACAGAAACCTCAAAGATACTGAGGAGCATATCTGGTACAGTGGAGAAATAGTAATATAAAGCCTGGTGTGGCAGGAGAAATGTGAACAAAGAGAAAAGTAAATGGGAAAAACACAGATCATGTGGGATCTCACAAGCCCTTTTTAAGAACTCTGACTTTAAACTCGGGTGATGACCACGCAGGGTGGCCCACATGTGTAATCCCAACACTTCTGGAGATCGAGTGGGGAGGATCACTTGAAACTAGGGGTTCAAGACTAGCCTGGGCAACATAGCAAGACCTTCTCTCTACAAAAAATTAAAAAAAAAAAAAAAAAAAAAAA
>NW_012101821.1:1114891-1146233 GCF_000951045.1 Mandrillus leucophaeus
AAAAAGCCAAGCATAGTTTTACTTAGGAAGCTGAGGCAGGAGGATTACTTGAGCCCAGAAGTTTGAGGCTACAGTGAACTAAGATTGCACCACTGCACTCCAGCCTGGGTGGCAGGGCAGCAAGATGCTGTCTCTAAAAACAAACAACAACAACAAAAACTCTGGGTAACAGTCACTGAGTTCCATAGCACAAAAAGATGACAGACATAATGACACAGATCAGTTCAATATCATTAATCAAATAGCCATTAAAATAGAGAAGCACTGAAAAATAAAGAAGTATCAGTCTCTAAAAGAATCCAAGTCAGGAGACTTTGTTTCTAGGCCTATTTATTGGCTGCTTAGTCTTAGACACATTCTTACCATCTCTGATTCATGGTTTCTTCACTTTTAAGATGGGGATAACAATAACAGCGCTGTTTTAACATAGGTTAAATGTTTTGAGAATTATAAAACATTTGGAGGACTATACAGCCAGTCCTCCATATCCACGAGTTCTGCATCTGTGGATTCAAGAACCACAGATCAAAAATACAGTGTTTGTGGGATGCGGAACCTCAGCTGTGGAGGACCAACTTTTACTACCTGTGGGTTCCCCAGGGTCCACTGAAGGATTTAAGAATCCATGGATTGTGGTATCTGCAGTAGGTCCTGGAACCAGTCCACTGAGGGATGAATGTATTATGTTAGTTGGTTTCTTATTTTTATTTTACTCTACAGTTTATAACTCCTTCTAAAGTGATCTAAATGATCCTGAAACTTTGCGCACAAATTAAGGTTTTAATAAATTTAATCATGTTTTTACAACATTAAGGAAGTTCTGTATTGGTAGTACATTTTTATTTTTAATGAAAGAATCTTTTTGAAATATTTTCAATAAACTTTATTAGACACCAATTCTGCTCCATGAACTATTTTAATATATACCTTAGCGTACATATAAAAATCACTACCCTTAAGGGGTTTAGTTTGGTGAGGGGCACAGACACAAACAGATAATTTAAAAATATTATGGCTTCCATTCCAGCACAAGATTTCAAACTTCTGCTTCCCTCCCTCCATCTCAACCCTGTAGATTACACAAAAGCAAAAAGCAGTCTAATGAAGGAAAAACCTTGGGGACACTAAAAGCAACTGGCTTCTAGGGTGTTAAGGAAATGGCAACCAAGAGATGGAGCAGGCCAAACGCTACCAACTGGAAAACACCTAGTTATGACCTTTTCCATTGCTCTGGGCAGAGAATTTCTACCCTACAGGATGCAATGAGACAGAAAAGCTCTGCTACCACCCCAGTGCCATCTGCAGAGTACAGGAGATTATTATATCAGGAAAGCACCAGAACACAAGCAGTTTGGGAAACGGTAACAAGTTTAGGTCACCTGCAAGGACCCTGTGTGTTCTGTCCTCATCCGTGCTGCATAAATACAATAAGAATAGCAGGTCCTGGAGAAGATGATGTCTCTAGGCAGGTCAACAGGAAGTTCCTTTTTGGCACCAACTGTCGAACTGCATCACCCCGAATCAAGTTCATACACCCCCACCTCTACTCCATGAAATCACACTAAGACGCATGTTAGAGCCTAGTCTTTCACCCTGCTCCCCAGGCAAATATTACTAGCTCATAACTTGGTACTTCTAGGAAAAATATAACCAGACACTTGGAGAGTATGAGCACAATGAAAGAAAGGCAACAAACTGAACAATCTATACCATAAGAAAAAAGACTAAAGAGAACACAAATTTAAAACAAACATAATAAATATTCACCAATTGAAGATATGTCAAGATTTTTCACACTGCTGAAATAAAAAACTCGATGAGTTAACTAGCAAATTGAATACAGGGGCCAGGTGCGGTGGCTCACACCTGTAATCCCAGCACTTTGGGAGCCCAAGGCAGGCGGATCACGAGGTCAAGAGATCGAGACCATCCTGGCTAACATGGTGAAATCCTGTCTCTACTAAAAAATACCAAAAAATTAGCCAGGTGTGGTGGCAGGCACCTGTAGTCCCACCTACTGGGGAGGCTGAGGCAGGAGAATGGTGTGAACCCGGGAGGCGGCGTTTGCAGTGAGCTGAGATCGCGCCACTGCATTCCAGCCTAGGTGACAGAGCAAGACTCTGTCTCAAAAAAAAAAAAAACAGAATATAGGGCAAGAACATACTAGTGAGCAACAAGTTCAAGCCAAGCAATTCTCCTACAAAACATTAAAAAAGGAATAAGGAAGCAGAAAATATAAACACTTCTCAAAAGGTATGAGACATTGTTAAAATATTTAAATGTCAATATCTAGTAAGATTCTCAGGAAGGGAAATAAGTAAATATCTCTAGAAATGATTAAGAATTTCCCAGAATTAGAGACTGAGAAACTCAGATAAAAACAGGATGTGTAACTCAAAGAATTCAAACATGATGTAGGAAAAAAGAGAAGTAAGATGAAAACTGTGAAACCTAAATACTAAAAAGAAAACAGATTTCCAAGTCAATTTATAGTCAAACAATAGAACAAATAAATCCCAAAGTAAAATTTTACAAAAACTGACAACATCTTTACAAAAAGCCTGATAAAGGTGGAAAAAAAAAAAAAAAAAGAGAGAGAGAAACATAAACACTAACGAAATTGATAAAGGAGAAATGACCAGACACATAAGCAATGGTAAGAATATTACTTTCTTTCTTATGGCAATAACTTTGAAAATCTAAAGGAACAGGTAATTTCCTACAAAATACAAATTACCAAAATTAATACAAGAAAAAATGAAAAGCTTAAAAAGGCTAGTTTAGAAGAAAATGGAAAAGAGATAAAAGTTCTCCCATGTTAAATGGCATCTGGGTCAGATAAATTCAAAGTTAAATTTCATCTAGACTTCAAATAACAGTTAATTCTAGTGTTAGATCCCTGCAGGCCACAGGGAAAATGAAATAGAAAGTAACCCCAAATCATTTCATAAGGCTAACATATCCTTCATATCAAAACATATTAAATCTCATATGAATGTGACATGATTATAGGTACAAAAATTATAAATAAAATGCTAGCAAACAGAATCTATCAATATGTCAAAGGAATAACATACTATTGAAAAGAATAATGCAGTTTATTATGAGAATGAAAATGTGAGTCTGTATTTATTCTGTCAATAAATATTTGGGAGGCTGTGAAGAAAATAGCTAACAGAGCATTATTCATAACAGTCAAAAAGTGGAAACAACCCAAACAAATGTCCATCAACCAATCAATGGATAAACAAAATGTGTTATGTATATTCATATAGTGGAATATTATTCAGCCATAAAAAGGAAGTAGTGACACATATTACAACATGAATGAACATTAAAAAAGTTAAGCAAAGTGTAAGAAGTCAGTTACAAAAGATCACATATTATATGATTCCATTCATATGAAATGTCCACAACTAGGAAATCCACTAAGATAGAGAGAAGATTAATGGTTGTTTAGGACTGGACAAGTGGGGGCTATAGAAGCATGAGGGGTGATCATTAAAGGTAGAGTTTCTTTCTGAAGTGGTAAGAATGTTCCAAAATTGACTGTGGTAATGTACATATATTTCTGTGAATATACTAAAAACCACTGAATTTTACACTTTTAAAGGGTGAACTGTATGGTATATGATTACATTTCAATAAAGCTGATTTTTAAAAAGAGCAAAAGAAAAGACTTTACATAGCACTCCTGAGACTGCCATCCTTACAGTGGTCTGCTTGCAGGGCTGACCTTTGGGAATTCAAGATTTGGGAAGGCTTTCTACGACCCTGATAAGAGTGGGTCACTGCACTTAAACTGCACAGACAAAATGTTTATCCTGAACACCTGTTTTCCTTCTGGAACTCTGGAATTTTGGTACGTCCCAGGCAGAGGATGCTTATGTGACCACCCCATAATAAAATGTTAAGCACTGAGTCTCTCATGAGCGTCCTGGTACACAACATTTTACACATGTCATCACAAAATCTATTGCTGGAGAAATCAGTGTGCCCTGTATGACTCCACCGGCAGAAGACAACTGGAAGTTTGTGCCTGGTTTCCTCCAGACTTCACCTCCTGTTCCTTCTCTGTTTGCTGATCCTGCTTTATATCCTTTCACTGTAATAAATCACAGCAATGCATACAACTATATGCTGAGCCCTGTGAGTCCTGCTAGAGAATCAACAAATCTGTCAGGTGGGAGGGATCTTGGGGACCCCCAAAATCAGAGGAATTATAGTACAGTAGTTGATAGCTGCTTCATTTCTAGCAGACTGGCAAAAATATTAAAATACTATTGGTGAGGATAAAAGGGAAGAAGTACCTTCTTTCACTGCTAACAAAAAATGTAATCATACTATTATACCCTCTGGCAATAATAGATCAACATGGCAACTACTATTAAAATTTAAAACACACTTCAACCTCCAAAACTCAATACTGAGAATCTATACCCCAGAAATAAAAGTACTATTTTTATTGAGGTACATTAGGTTGTACTAGTAAATAATGAAGGAAATAAAGTAAATATCCATCAGTAGGAACATAATTGCTAACAGGGTGTTTGCAGTGAATTCCTATAATTTTATGTTACCTCTGCATTCACTTTGAACATAAGTTGGACTTTCTCGTACCAGAAACAGTGCTCAATTACCCTTGACAATTTCCAGTTTTCTGCCTGCTAGTTCCTCAATGTGGTCAATCCAGATATCTACTTTATACAACTGCTTCCTAGTTACCACCTCTTTATAAGTGGTCAGTGAAATACAACCCCCTTGACTTGACCTACTGACTCACACAGCCTGCATGGGCTGTGCAGATATGCCACAGTGACCACCTTTCAGTCACAGTGACTCCATGAAACATGTACCCACTTACTCTAAACCCACCAATTAGAACTCCCTCCAGGAAACCCACCTAGGTAATATCCTGGACTCCAATAAAAGCTTTGGCCCACAGGTTCCCCTCGCTCTCTGTCTCTTGCTCCCTACCCAGTGGTTGAATATGCGTGTCTTGGTGGCTCCTCACTTCCAGTTGGCCGTAGGAGGCATGCTGCCCTCTCCTCTCTCAATTTGTAAGTAACACTGCTTCTGTTATTTCATGTGTTTTAGTGAGTTGTATCCTGTGTGTCTCACCCAATAACAGCAGAATCCAACTTCTTTTCTGGTCAGGACTCTTCCAGAGAATGGCTATCTAGATAGGAATAAACTCAACACAGGTAAGACAAGAGCTACAAGGGCATCTGCCAGTATAAACAAGTTTCCTGTAAGAGACACCTATCAAGGGTCATGGATACTAAGGCATTAGGTCATATGCCAGGATAAAGAAGTATCCTGTGAAAGGCACACTGTAAACACCAGTGACCAGATCTCCTGAAGTCCTGTCAGGGACGGGGTAGTGTTTATAGCCACTCTCCAGAGACAGACCACAAGACCACATTAGAGGAAAATACAACAGTGTTGTTGAGTGACAAAGGCAAAATGCAGGAATTTAATATGATCTCACTTTGGTAAAACAATGTATGTGTGAAAACACATATGCATTATATGATCACCTGAGCAAGGAGGAGTATATATGTATAATTGAAACAGGGTTAGACAGCCAACTTAGAAAATAAAAAAATATTAACTCAGTTATGTGCAGCTGAAGCCTAAAGAAAAAAAGAACAAAACATGTAAATATGCAAAGTCAGAGATATGCATATTATAGCATAAGATCCATGTGGAAGCAGAATGGGCTTCTTGGAGAGGTTACATCTTACTATAAAACGAAAAATTAGCACAAGTTTCATGTGTATGTTGGGAGGACAAGATGTATTTCAAAGAAATGCTATGAACCAAGTAATCAAGTAATATACACAATAAAGTATGAGGCAGACAGAACCAGGGGTCAGATCATGGCTGGTCTTGAAGGTCACATAAGAAATTTAGACTTCACCTAATAGGTGGCAAAAAGCTTTTGTTGGTTTTAAGCAGGGAAATTACAATCAGACTTGTGGTATAAACAGACCATGGCAATGAATCAGATGAATTTGAGGTAAATTAATCTGCAAGTAAAAGGGATAAATTGGGAGGCTGGTGAAGGAATGCGGAGGAGAGATGGCATGGGCCTGCACAAGGGCAGCGGTAGCAGGAACAGGGGATGAATATGACACTCTTTCAGATGTAAGGTCAGCAAAACCTATGAAGCAGAGAGGAAAGTAAAGAAAGTTCCCAGGTTTCTACAGTGAATGGTAGTAGGACTGTTACACCAACTCAAATAGCATTTATAGGAAAATGAGCTTGTTTGAGAGAAAATAGAGTTCCATTTGGGATAAAATGAAAGAGATTCTACAGAACATTCAAGGGGTGAGATCCAGTAAACATTTAGATTCAAAAGGTAATCCTGGAGAAGAGTTTAGGGTTGAACATAATGGATTTTCAAGTCATGAACATATAAACATAAGAAACCATAAGAATAGATGAAATGGTAAAGAGAGGGCATGCAAGTGAGAAAAATGGCAGCCTGAAAGAATATCAGAAACACCAGGTTTATGGTAGTAATTATTACACTGGAGCCAAAAGGACAATATTATTTTAGTCTTTATTTCACATAATGGCACCATATATAGATGGCTGGATGGATGATAGCAGATAGTCACTATAGTCTATGTTGTGCACAATTGCTATTATATCTGACAGAGGTCTAGAGCTGATGTTGCTAAGACCATTCAGATTTATAATCCCCAGGCAGAATACCTGGGTAGCAAAAAGGAAGGCAGAGCAGAAGGAATCTAACTCTAACAGAAGGTCTAGAGGAACAGCTAGTAATTAACTCCTTCCTCCCTTTTATTCCTCTAAATCTACTTACACACACAACTGTAGTTTTCCTTCCTCTTTCTTCTATTTTATATTGTTTTTTTCTATTTCTATTTTAGTCTATTTTCTATTCGATAAGATACAAATTAAACCATTCAGAGGTCACTAGTATTTCAGTGACAGCTAATTTTCCTATGTACAATATTTTTGTACATAGGATGTTTACGTTAACCAGCTTTTGAAGTGTAAGTTGCAATCAATAAAATTCATCCCGTTAGTGTACAGTTCAATAAGTTTTGACAAACCTACAGTCATGTAACCATTACCAGAACCAAGCTATAGAACATTTCCATCACCCTGAGAAGCTCTCCTGTGCCGCTTCACAGTCAATAACCCTCCTCACTGTGGCAGGCAGAATTCCAAAAGTGCACCCAACCCCCATCCCCAGATTTCATACCCTATACAAACCTGTAAATATGACAAGATATCTATTACATTATCACGTTACGTTATATGGCACAGATGACCTAAAAATATGGCGATTATCTGGTTGGGCCTAATGTAATCACATGAATCCTTAAAAGCAGAGCGCTTTCTCTGGCTGGTGACAGAAAAAGAGAGATTTGAAGCATGAGAAAGACTTAATGTGCCATTGCTGCTTCGAAGGTGGAGGGCGCCTTAACATGAGAGAACAGGTCCTGGTTGACAGTTAACAAAGAAACGGGAACCTCACTCCTACAAGGAAATACCTCTGCCAACAACCTGAATGAATCCAAAAGCAGATTCTTCTTCCTTAGGGTCTCCAGATAAAAGGCCAGGTCATTTGATGCTTCGACCACTTTTGTAAGACAGAGAGCAGAGAATCCAGTTAAAAACGACCTAGACTTCTGACCTACTAACACTGTGAAATAATAAATGTGCATTGTTTTAAGCTGTTAAAGTTGTGGTAATTTGTTATGTAGTATAGAAAATTAATACATTCAACCCGTAAGGAAACGCTGATCCACTTTCTGTCCTAGTTTCAACTTTTCTAGAATTTCTCATAAATGAATTCATACTTTTGAGTTTCATCTGTATTGCTGCACAAATCAGTAGTTGTACATTCCTTTTGATTACGGAGTAATATTCTTTTGCTTATCTCTTTACCAGTAGGTAGATTAATTAGAGTTGTTTCCATTTTGGGGTTATTATGAATTAATTACCTATATACATTCAAGTACAAGTCTTTCTGTGGACACATTTCTCTTGTAAATACCTAGCAGTGGGACTGCTAGGTTGTACTGTAAATGTATGCTTAACTTTATAGAAAATTGCCAAAGTGCTTTCCTAAGTTTTTGAATACTATAAAATTTTTAATTCCCCCCTTACATAGGAGAGTTATAACTACTCCACATCTTCAACAATTGTTACTGTAAGTCTTTTTAAGTTAAACTATTCTAGTGGGTGTGTTTAGCAGTATCACATTACAGTTACAATGTGCATTTCTGTAATGACTAATGATATGGAGTAGTTTTATGAAGATATATGCCATTCATATATCTTCAGAGAAATACACATTCAAATCTTCTACTTATTATTGTATTGGGTTGTATGTGTTATTGACACAGGAGTACTGGGAAGGGAAGAGCATGGTTCCTTTAAATGATATGGAAGTGGGGAAGGGAAGTGCTGGGTAGAGGAGACTGTGGTCACTGGCTAGGGCTCCACCTCCATGGACCTAGGTGAGGACAGGCACTCCTGCCTTTGTGCCCAAATGTTGCATTTCCCAAGACCACCCTGGCCCACCACGCCCCCATCCTGGGCCTATAAAAACCCGAAACCCTAGTGAGCACACACACACACGCAGCCAGATGTCAAGAGGAGCACATCGGCGGAAGAAGATGCGAGCGGCTGGTCATCAAAAGAAGCATGCCAGCACAAAAGCACACCAACAGGCACCGGCACACCACCAGGTCATCGATCACCGGGAAGAGGCGGAGTTTGGCCGGGGCCAACTAGTAGCCCAACTCCAGGTGAAAACCATCTCCCTTCTGGCTCCCCCACCGGCTGAGAGCTACTTTGACTCAATAAAACTTTATTTATATAATAATAAAATTTTATTTATACTCATTCTCCAAGACCACATGTGATCCGATTCTTCCCCTACACCAAGGCAAGAAACCTGGGATACAAAAAGCCCTCTGTCCTTGTGACTAGGTAGAGGGTCTAATTGAGCTAGTTAACACAAGTGCCTATAGGCAGACTAAAAGAGCCACCCTGTAACACACGCTCACTGGGGCTTCAGGAGCTGTAAACATTCACCCCTAGACACTGCCATGGGATCAGAGCCCCAAAGCCTGACCATCTGTATGCTCCCTTAGAGATCTGAGCAGGGGGACACTGAAGAAGCGAGTCACACCCCCATCGCACAAGGGAACCTTTCCTGTTTCATTACTATTGAGTTTTAAGTCAATCTCGGGTCACTGCAAGCTCTGCCTCCCAGGTTCATGCCATCCTCCTGCCTCAACCTCCCAAGTAGCTGAGACTACAAGCACCCACCACCACGCCCGGCTAATTTTTTGTATTTTTAATAGAGACGGGGTTTCACCATGTTAGCCAGGATGGTCTCCATCTCCTGACCTCGTGATCCGCCCCCCTCAGCCTCCCATAGTGCTGGGATTACAGGTGTGAGCCACAGCGCCTGGACCTTATTAGTGTTATAATCATCTCATAAAGTGAACTGGGAAGGGTTTTTTCCTCTTTAATTTTCTGGAAGAGTTTATGAAGACCTGCTATTATTTCTTCTTAAAAGACTGGTGCAAATCATCAGTAGCACTATCTGGGCCTAGAATTTTCTTTATGGCAATACTTTAAATCACAAACTCAATCTCTTTGATAGAAAGCGCTACTTAGGTTTTTACTTCTTCTTCAGTGAGCTTTCATAGTTTGTGTCTTTAAAGGACTTTTCCCATTTCACCTAGTTGTCAAATTTATTGGCAAAAAAATTCACAATACTCTGTATTATCCCCTTAATGTTGGTAAGGTTTGCAATGATGTCCATTCTTTCACTCCTGATACTGTTAATTTGTATCTTCTCTTTTATTGATCAGTCTTGGCTAGGGATCAATTTTATTGATATTTCAAATAATCAGCTTTTCATTTCACTAATTTTTTTTTTTTTTCTATTGCTTTCCTGTTTTCTATTTCATTGGTTTCCAGAACTCTATTATTTTTTTTCTCTGCTTACTTTGGGCTTAATTTGCTCTTCTTTTTCCATTTTTCTGATAAAAGCTTAGAGCTTTCTTCTTTTCTAATATAAGCATTTCGTGTTATAAATTTCCCTCCACACTGCCTTAGTTTAAATCCCACACAGTCTGCTATATTGTTTTCAATTTTATTCTGTTCAACATAGTTTCAAATTTCCCTTGTTCAACTTTCAAGTACTCCTTTCCCCAGCCTCCTGGAGTTTCTCCCTGTACCCAGTTCCCAGCCAGAGATTCAAGGGCACTCTTATGCAGACTGCCAGGGTTTTCTCTCTGTGAAATTCTTTCCCTTCTAGCATTCTGCTCCACAAATTCTAGTCACCTCAGCCTCCCCGACCATAGCTTTAAATCAGATCTATAAAGATATTTATAACTAACCTCCCTCCCTAACTCCACAATATTTAAATGCACTGGGTTTCATTGTTAAATAATTCTAAACCTCATACATGCTAAGAAACACAAGTTTAAAATGTGACAGTCATGATATTCTTTTGGCTAGTATATAGTAATTTGCATTCTAACAGTTCATTGTTAACACTGTGTAATATAATAAAACATGGCTGCTTTGGGCTTAATGTAGCATTTACACATCGGTTCTGTTTAAAGAAATTCAGGCCAGGTGTGGTGGCTCATGCCTATAATCCCAACACTTTGGGAGGCCAAGGTGGGTGGATCACGAGGTCAGGAGTTCAAGACTAGCCTGGCCAAAATGGTGAAACCCCGTGTCTACTAAAAATACAAAAATTAGCCAGGTGTGGTAGCACACACCTGTAATCCCAGCTACTCAGGAGGCTGAGGCAGGAGAATTGCTTGAACTCAGAAGGTGATGCTTGCAGTGAGCCAAGATAGCACCATTGCACTCCAGCTTGTGCAACACAGCAAGACTCCATCTCGAAAAATAAAATAAAATAAAAATATTTAAAAAGAAATTCAGGTCTCCAATAAAATACTATATGGATATAGGTACTTAGACTGTGATGCAAATCATCTTCCTTACTTTGAGTTATGGTCAAAAAAGTATGAAAGCCACTAAACTAAACTAACTTTTTTCCTTCTTTTGACACTGTAAGAAATATCAGGTCAGGAGAAGTTTAATGGACTCCAGGTTTTAGAGACTGTAAGTAGTAGAGCTAAAATTCGGAATTAAATACTTTAAGGGCCAATTTAACACTTTTACCTCTAACCAAAGCACCTATGATGATCAGACCTGTTTTAAGGTAACCCTAGTAGCACTAAGAAAAATAATGTGGAAGGTAAAGATTCTAGAAGCACATCAGGACGATCACGAACACAGAAGTACCAGGGAGGAAACTCTTAATTAGTTGGGATTTCTAACTTGTCCTCTAGCAAGTCACCTTCTCCTTTTTTGACTTTTCACCAACCCTAAAATCTTGGTTCTCTAATATTTAAAGGCAGCGATCTTCAAATTGGGATATGCACATCCAAGAAAACATAATGATTTTCCCAGAGATTAAAGGTATGGTTAGATTTAAAGGAATTAATTTACAGATCTGCCAGTTCCAAATTTACACTTTCCTAGAACTGATCTGGCTAACAATTAGTCTGTAGTTCCTTCCCAGTTCTGCTTTCACAATTGCCTTCCTCCTACTTTACAAGATAATGACAAATACCCTTCACCTGTCCTACATCTTACTGCATTCTATTTTCTAGGTTTACTACAAAAATCTCTAGGTGCCAAACAAAGGAGCAACTCAAAATATTGGTGTACTTTAAGCTTCCTTTAATTGGGCACCTTAACTCACGCTCAACTTATCTCACTAAAAGATACATTTGTAATAAACTTTTAACTTCTTAGGTTTTAGTTATTTCTTAAAATTTATTATGTGCATATAGATACTGAAAATGGAGACAGTGAAAGTTCAGATTTACTGGTTCCCAAAGTAATTTTATGTATAACATAATCCACAAGGGAAAAATATACATCTTTTATTTTATTATAAAGAAGTATAATAAAGTGGTTGAAATGATTTAAATCATAAAAATAATTATAAAAAATAGTGGGAATATATTATTTATTTTTTTTTATTACATGCGTTCCAGGAGAAAAAGAAGTAATGTAAAATCCAGCAATCCCTAGTGGTATATATCCAAAAGAAAGAAAATCAGTATATCAAAGAGATGTCTGCACTCCCATGTTTATTGTGGCATTATTCACAATAGCCAAGATATGGAATCACTCTAAGTGTCCTAAGTGTCCACCAATGGATGAATGGATAAAGAAAATATGGTATGTATACATAAGGGGATATTATTCAGCCATAAAAAAGAATGAAATCTCATCAATTGCAACAATATGGATGGAACCGAAGGATATTCAGTGAAGTAAGACAGGCACAGGAAGACAAATATCCCATGTACTCACTCATATGTGGGAGCTAAAAAATAAATAAACAATCTCATGGAGATAGAGAGCAGAATAACGATTACTAGAGGCTGGGAAAGGAAGTGGAGAGGAGGGATAAAGAGAGGTTGGTCAATGTGCAAAAATACAATTAGAAGGAATAAGTTCTCATGTTCAGTAGCACAATATGGTGACTAAAGTTAACAGTAATTTATCGTATATTTCAAAATAACTACAAGGGTAGTATTAGAATGTTACTAACTCAAAAAAACAAACGTTTAAGGCGATGGACATCCCATCAACCCTGATTTGATCATTATACATTGTAGGCTTATATCAAAATATCACATGTACCCCATAAATATGTGCAACTATTACATATTCACAAAATTTAAAATTTAAAAAAGATACAATTCTATTGCAATAAGGAAGAAAATAAAAGAACTAAATTGACATCCATCATCATAGAAAATTAATGTTAATTTAAGCTTGAAAAATCACCAAATAGCAATACAGAATTCATATTTAGAAATATAAATAAAACTATAGAATAATCAGCTGAAAGACTTAAAAGTGTTTGCTTCTTTGGGGTGGCACTAGAAGAGAAGTGCAAGGTGCTATTGTATATTGTGGTAAGTTTTCAGTGCGATGCAGTTTATGTCCATGTTTGATTTCAAAATCATCCTCCTCTCTCCTTTGCTCTGCTCTGTATGGGACAACCATACAGAGCTGATCTCTGCAAACATTTCCCAGGATCCCTGTGAATCCATTTCTGGCCCATTTCAGCCAATGAGAGGCACTGCCAGAAAATCAAAGACAGAGGAGAGAAGCCAAGGTATTTCTCCCCTTCTCTCTCTGCCCTGGTGCTATCTCTGGCATATTCTCCTCGAAGGCTCAAGTTCCCCGTCTATAGAAAGGCCTCTAAGGTTCTAGGTCAGGCTTGGTGGCTCCAGCTCTTGGGCTCCTGTCTTTGGACCTTAAGCCTAGGGACAGTGGTAACTTCCAACACCAGATAATTTATCTTCCTCTGGTGGCTCCTTAAGGTCTACTAATATTTTTGTTTTGTTTTGTTTTTTGTTTTTGTTTGAGTTAGAGTCTCACTCTGTCATCCAGGCTGGAGTGTAGTGGCCTGATCATGACTCACTGCAACCTTGACCTCCTGGGCCCAAGCGAACCTCCTGCCTTAGCCTCTCAAAGTGCTGATATTACAGGTATGAGCCACCGCGCCCCTGTCGCTAATACTAATTCTAATGTAATACGACAGTTTTGATTTTCTGAATGGGACTAATAGAACTATTTGATATTTTCAGATACAGGTGTCAGAAAATATTGACAAAGATTCTCTCCTTGATCAAACTCTACTCAAGCTATTCCATGTTCTTTTTCATCTATTCCTCAACTTTTGGACTTGTTTGTCTCTATGTTGTCCAATTTTAGCAAAAGTCCTACTAAGTCAAGCCAGCCATTCTCTTTATCTGATCACCCTCATACCTGATTAGGTTCCTCATCCTTCACCATCCTCCAGGTGAGGTCTGATCACCCTGGCCTGCCTTCAACAAGAATCCTGTTAGGTCAGTTTGGCCAGAATCCTCTTATTTCTAATGTTGCCCCCTAGTAATTTTCCATCCACCAACCACACCCACATCATTGTCTATAAATTCCCGTTTTTACTTGTAGTATACAGAGTAAAGCCCAATCTCTCTCCCCATCTGCAAGACTCCACTGCAGCGCTCCCTGTATCTATCTGTAACAAGTGTCTTCCTTACCGTCTTTAACAATTGTCATGAATAATTTTTTCCTTAACAGCAAAAATTTCTAAAAGTTTAAATACATAAATATATTTCACAATGCTTAAGAAATTCTTAAAGAAAAACATGAGAAAAATGGCAGAATCACTTCAAAGCATCTTATATTCTCCTAAACTGTTTACATTGAATGAAATTCTCAGAAGTTCACTTATGGCTTGTTAAAAGCAACTGCATTACTCTACAACACTGCAAATATGAAATAAGTAAAATAATATATCCCCAAATAAAAGAGTAGAACTTACTCTTTCTAAGAATTTATATTTGTCAAACTGCATTTGTGTTTTTAACTCCAATGTAAATAAGTACTTCAGTAGCAGATCTACTGAATGTATCAATACAATTTGATAGATCACTGCTTCTTCTTAAAAGAGTTAATAGTCCAGCTAAAAGGAAAAACTCAGCAATTTCCCTCTCTTTTAGTATACATTTTCGTAAATAATTTTTTAAACAGTATGGAAGAGCATATAAGGAAAACCAAGTCTCCCCCCATATCAATTATATTCCCTACAGGCAACCACTACCAATGTCTTATGTGTCCCTTCAGAATGCATTTGTGCAGTTATAAACATATATCCACATTTGCCTGTAAAATAAGGATAATTACAACATTTACTGTTATTAAAATTTCTGTAAGGCTTAAATAAGAAAAAAACAAAATTTTTAACTTTATTAAGTGCTTAATATCAGTTAATACTTTCCAATAAAATATTTACAAATAAAAAACTTAAATTTGAACTTTAAAATTAATCAGAAGTATGAGAAAGAGAGAGAGAAAGAAAAGAAAGAAAATAAGTCACTGCTGCTTTCTTATGCGTCAGTGCTTTACCAGCAATAATTTTATCCCAAAAGGCAAGATTCCAGACCCACTCTCCTTCATTACCCCAGACAAGACTATCAGACTATCTTTTCTCCTTCCGAAACTTAAGCCCAATACATAATTAGTTAAGTAATCTACACCATGCTATATAAATTATTTAATAGGTGTTTTCCCCCAAAAGGGGATGACACTATATGGAATTTGGTCAAATTCTAACATCCAATAATTCTAACATCCAATAACTTCATCAGGCTACTAGAATGCTCTGGGTAAATGATAATGGCATCTTAAACCTGATTCATTATACCTATTATGGGTTGAATTGTGTCTCCCAAAAACACATGTCTAACTCCCAGACCTGTGAATTTCAATGTGTTTGGAAACAGGGTATTTGCAAATGTTATCAGATTAAGATGAGGTCATTAGGGTGGGCCCTAATCCAATGTGACTGGTAGCAGTCATTACAAAAAGAGAAAGAGAGAGAATGATGACAGAGGCAGAGGCTAGAAGGATGAAGCTGCAAGTCAAGGAACACCAAAGATGAACAGCCACTGTCAGAAGCTAGGAAGGGGCAAGGAAGGATTCCATTCAGAGCCCTCAGTTGGAACCAATCCTGCTGACAACTGGATTTTGGATTTCTAGCTCCAGAACTGTGAGAGAATAAATTTCTGTCATTTAAGCCACCCAGTTAGTGGTACTTTGTTACAACAGCCCTAGGAAGCTAATATAATGGTTGATAAAGCCATAAGACTCTTTGTTCTTTTATGTGTATTGATTTTTTCTTTTGATTATCAAACAGTACTTGTTCATTAGATTTCTGAAATACCACAGAAATACTACATAAAGAAAATTAGAAATATCCATAATTCCATATTAGTAGAGAATCACTTCTATGCAAAGATATTCTTAACAGTACACATCAAGCTGTAAAGTAAAACTTCATATTAACATCTTTTCACTAACAGCTCCTCAAAGATAAACTGAGGACTTTCTGATGATATGCTACAACTGCTCATCTTACTAGCAGAAGTATTTAAGATTTTATTTTAGATAACTAGATAGCAAACAGAAGAGTTATACCAAGTTGAAGTAATACAAAAAAAAACCTTTATCTTCAAGTAGACAGTGTCAGAAAAAAGAAAAAATATCTTTCATTAGAGAAGTAACTTTGTGTTTATAAAGCTAAAGGATTATAGTAAGGAAGGTATAATTGAAGAATAAATATTCTTTGATGTATAAAACCATTGTCACTCTAGAAATGGAGGAATTAGAGAAGACTGCAGTAGAAAATTTATACAACAAAGACAGAAAATAAAATTAATAAGAAAAAAGACTATAATACTGCCAACAAAAAGATGGTAAATTTTAAGTAATTTTCAATGTTTCCATTTTTTTGCTCTATTGCTTTGTGTCTAACAAAAAACTGTGATTTATTTCATGTTGCTTTTACCTATTCACCAGTTTCCACTAGTAACTAACTAGCAAAAGACAAGCATACACATGTATCCAGAATATAGGACATGGTCATAAAGAAAATGGCTTATGGTAGTCTACTTTAAGACATGATCTCCAGAAGAAAATTATGTCAAGTCAGCAATAACCTAACACTTATTTGCCTTGACAAAGCCCCAAACTGAACTCTTAACTTTATCTATACCTTCTTCCCCATCTCGGTCAATGGCTACTTTATCTTTCCAGTTGCTGAGAACAAGTATCTTGATGTCATCTTTGACTTCTTTTTCTCTCATATTTCAGGATCTGACCACTTCTCACCACCTCCACTTCAACAATTCTGGTCTTGGCCATCATCACATCTTGTGTGGATTAAAAAATAGCTGCCTGTCTCCTGGCTTCGACCCTTACACAGTAACATATAAGTCTATTCCGGGGAGTAGACAGAGATCTTTCTAAAATTAAATCATAAGGTCACTATCTGCCCAGCCCCTCATCCAACTTCTTGACCTTTGGCTTTCCCATTCCAGCCACATCAGTCTCCTTCTCATTCCTGCACACCATGCAAACTTCTGTTCTCTATATTGTTTGCACTGGCCATTCTCCTGCCTGGAACACATTCCCCCCATGATGCCCACATGGCTTTGCCCTCCCTCCCTTCATAATTGCTTTGCTAAAAAAAATCACTTAAATGAGGTCTACACTTACTTAAAATTGCAAACCATCACAATCTGTACCACACTTTCCCAATTCCTCTTACCTTGCTCTACTTTTTCTTTCCTCCTTGGCACTTTTCTCCTTCTAAATATATTATAGAATTGACTGTTTATTCTTTATTGTCTCTTCTCCAAATCCACTTAGAATGTAAAGCAAATCGCAAGCATCTGGAACAGAACACAGTGCATGGTTAAGTTTTCATCAAATATTTATTAAAGGAAGCTCAGGAAATAAAGTAAAATCTCAAACAACAAACCCTTTGGAAAAAACAGTGTTCCTAACAAAGACAACCTAGGCACTAAAGTATAGGACAATTTCCTACCATCTGGCAGGTAGGTCAGTGTCAGTACTACACTGACAAAGGAGGAGCATTATCTCATGCCTATATGGCAGCACCATACAGGAGGAAAAATCTAGGGCTCAAACAATCTGCTCATCTAAGTATGGGGAGGGGAACCATGAGAGGGGCAACAGTTTATTATGCAGGATGAGGAGTTAAGAAAAAGCCAAAGCATGAGGTTATCTGATGGGGAAAGAATACCCTGATGGGTTCTTGACAAGGATGGAATCCATACCCTGATAGTGACCTTATAATTCCCATAGATATTTTATTCCTCTTCTGATATAAAATTTACAACACATTGCTCAACTACTCAATCATTAAAAATGTATCAGTTTCATCATCTATAATCAAAATCAATATAAAAAGGTTCATAGGGCTATTGTGAGAATCATAAACCATGTATAAAATACCTAATAAATGGCCAAAACATAGGCATTCAACGAATGCAGGCTAATTATAATAACATTATCTTCCACGTAAAATGATTTTTAACAATATCAACAAGGATTTAGAAAAAAGCAGAAGCTGTATTATTTTATATTCCATTTTGCTTTCTTTAAGGAAATACCTTAAACTGATATATTAAACTTAACTATTGTTTTAATTCAGATTAATGAGATCAGATAAACTGTTCAACACCATGTCAATTTCTTAAATTTAAAATTTTAGTAGCGTTTCTTAGTAAATGATAAGCAATTTTTGTTATGGAGCTATCCTAGTTTAAAAATAACTAGTATATGAAAAACCCAATTTGTAAAATGAATGTTTGGGAATGCTTCACATTATAAGTGGATTTTCAATAAGAATTGTTGTAAATGTTCATTTACAAAACTTTTCTGGACTAGAAAGGAGAGGAGAAAATTGAGTTAAAATGTTAGCAGTCAATGGATCAGAAAGAAAGATAAAGTGACTGAAATAAGAATGTCAGCAACAGAGATTTGATTTAGAAATTTTCAACAAATGTACAAGTTTTCAAAATAATAACTACTTAATGTTTTTTTGTTTTTTTTTTTAAGACAGAGTCTCACTCGGTTGCCCAGGCTATAGTACAATGGCACAATCTTGGATCACTGCAACCTCCACCTCTCGGGTTCAAGTGATTCTCCTGCCTCAAGCCTCTTAGTAGCTGGGACTACAGGTGTGCACCACCACGCCTGGCTAATTTTTGTATCTTTTAGTAGAGATAGGGTTTCACCATGTTGGCCAGGCTGGTCTCAAACTCCTGGCCTCAAGTGATCCACCTGCCTCCGTCTCCCAAAGTGCTGGGATTACAGGCGTGAGACACAGTGCCCAGCCAACATTATCTAATTAACTTTTTACTTTCTAGTGTTTAGCACTATGCCTAGCATACAATAGGAGGTCAATAATGTTTATTGAATACCTCTAACTCAGAAAAGCGCAGCAGTAAAAAACTTCCAAAGGAAGGGTATTTCTTAAAACTTCTTTCTTGTAATATGTGTAAAATTGAAGACTAATGTAATTATCTTCAAATTAATTCAAAAATACCATGACACCTCAAATAACTGATTTTGTTCATAAAAATAGCTAAGATATTGGAATAAGGTTTATTCTGCAGAAAAAAATTCTGATGAACTACAAAGATGAGTATATGAAGCAACTCTTCTGAAGTCTCACATAAAATCAAAATTCTTTAGCCAGATGCAATGGTTTGTAGCCTTTTCTTGTATCATGGACATCTTTGGTGGCCTAATGAAGCCTTCTATGAATAATGTTTGTAAATGAACAAAATAAAATTCATAGCATAAAAAAAGAAAAAGAAAAAAATACTAAGGTCACAAAGAAAACCAATTATATTAAAACTCAATTCTAACCATAGACCACAGTTCTAATCATGGGCTTTTGGTTCAACAATTCCTGATAGAGGATATGAGTTAACTTGGAAGAGCTAGAATATTATTTGCCTAAATATTCTATATACTGTACATGGTATCTATGGTATTCTTATGAATTTTAAAAAATGTATAACCTGTAAAGATTATGATATTACATAAAGTTATTTAAAATTTATCCTTTGAGGATTTTTACTTGTAGCAGAGCAGGTTGCATCCATTCCGTGCTCCTTTTATGTGCAAATACTGTAATGCAAAAGTTTCTAAAATTATCTGTACAAAATTAACAATATAATAATACTATTATTTGTGACATCATTATTTCTACCTAGCTCTGCAAAGATGACATAAATCAGCACACTTCCTTCCTTAAAACAAGAGCTCATGAGCAGAGTAAGCTAACCTGGCAATCATTTTGGCCCTAGCACACCAAGCACACTGTGTTCAAAATGCTTCCAGATGCAATATATAAACTACCCAGCTTTCTAAAGGTTGTTTTTGAGTTCTACAAGAAATACCATATAGTTAAAGCTGTCAAAAAGGATCTTCTAAGTATTTTAGTAACTAAATATCTTTGTAGGATAGTTTAATCCATCACTTTATAAAGATCAAATATGTTTTTGGAACGTTGTAGGGTAAAGCATGTACCCCCTCTACCCCAGTAAGTAAGAGAGTTCCAAACAGTTCCAGGAGGGAAAATAATCCTGATTTTGGCTTTTAAAGCTATATGTAACCTTAAATGAGATAAAACTTTCATTTTTAAACTTTGTCTTGCTAAAACAAACTTGTAAACCATATGGTACCGAAGTTGTATTTCTTGATACTGCAGAGCTTAAAATAAACATCTAACACTAAACAATATAAAAGAACTTGAATCACAGCACATATGGCAGGTCTTAAGAGTACTGTGATTTTTCTTTTTTTTCTTTAAGGAAAAGAATAAACTAGGTGGAAAAGTCTCCCTTCCCATTAAAATATCTTTTTTAAAACTATCTTGTGCATCGTTTAGTGAAAATAATATTAATGAATTGATTATTAGTGTCAAATTCTATGAACTTACACAATCTACATGCATTTTTTAAAATACTTTTTAAAATTCTTAGGAAAAAAGAAAGGCCGGTTCTTAGTCTCTTTTTTACACGTTAGGAAGAAATACACACATCTACTAGTTTCATTAATGAAAAAATCTTAATAAACCACTTTCATGGTTTATCACCAGTAATCACGAACCTGCACAAATTGTATCAAGGAGCTTATTTTAAAAGCCATTGACATACAAAACAAAAACCTTATTTCTCAGACTATAATTTACTACTACTTACACTGAGTTTGTCTATTTGGAATTCTTATGACAACAGCAGATAAATCATATATTACTTTTGCAGAGTAAGTTTTGTTCCCTTTGGTTTTGTTTTGTTTTTTAAATGTATCTTTAACAGGACTAAGGGTCTTTGCTTAGACCATCATCATGGAACTGAAAAGAACAGAAAATAAAACTAACAAGTATAAATGTAACTAAAAGTTCACTTCCATCCGATATTTTGTGTTAGCACTTGCTACTCACTTTAAATAGTGAAAACCAGCAAGGCTTTTCTTTAAAGAACTGAAAGTAAATCAGATCTTAATCACAAAAACCTTCCTTCCTAAGTTTACTGGGTTTTTTTGTTTTTGTTTTTGTTTTTTTGGAGACGGAGTCTCGCTCTGTCGCCCATGCTAGAGTGCAGTGGCGCGATCACGGCTCACGGCAAGCTCTGGTTCAAGCAATTCTCCTGCCTCAGTCTCCCGAGTAGCTGGGACTACAGGTTTACTATTAAACCTACCTCAAAAATAGCCTTAGATATTCTTTGCCAAATATATATATTTATACACACACACACACACACACACACACACACACATATACATATTTCCAGATAAGGAAACGTTCGGAAAACTTTGCTGTCCTACTGGTAATTCCCTGCATACTTTGCATTGATCAAGAAAACCTTGTAGTAGGGTTACAAACCTCAAAACATCCTCAGATTGCAGGTTTTAGAAACCCTCCCTATTACACCTGTGCAAGTACTTCCTGTTCTCCAACACTGTTTTAAAATAGTTTGGTAAATGCCCCGTAAGCCACCCTTTAGAAGCTAAACATTAACTTTATATACATCACTACTACCACTGAGAAACCACCACCCACCACCCCAAGAATCTCACAAGTCCAGTCATCTCTCTTCTTCAAGGAGGGAGTATAACCATCCTGGACCCCTTTAAGTAAAAACCTGTGTGCTCAGGCGAGGCAATGTGGCCTGGACAGGGAGGGGCAGGAGCCAAGTAAGGGTAATATTCATAACCCCAGCAGGACTCCAGCTCCTGCCCCGTCGCCGCCCTCAAACACGGCAGCAATACCAACCAGGACCCAGCCAGTACAGCACCTCCTCCCACCTCGCGCGCGCCTCCAGCCTGGCCTGAGGCATCTCCGCCAGACGCGACCAGAAGGGGCGACAGGGCTGCGCGACCTCTGGCGCCTGAACCGCCCAGCGAAGAGAGTGTGTGTGTGCCCTGAGGGCCGGGTCCGGAGGATGTCGCCGGGTTGCGAGGGGAGAGACAAGCTCTGGGGCTAGAATGAGAGTGTCCCGGTCAGGCCCGCGGGGGTCGCAGGTTGCTGGATCTCCAGCCACAGGGCTGGCTTCGGAGACTTACCTTGAGCTCCACCCTCCTTGCGCGAGGAACGTGCGGTCCAGGTAGAGAAATACCGGCCTTCCACTCCCACACAGCTACCTCCCGCTGGCCCAGCTCCGCTTCACGCCGACACCCACCAGACACACGTACTGCTGCCACCGTACCGAGGCTCACCGGGAACTGGAGCAGAGGAGGCTGGTCTCCGCCGCCCAGAGCCCGACCCTGCGAGCGGAGCATGCGCACACGCCCCAATACCCAGGGGCCAGTCAGACCAGTGACACCTGCGATCAACAGGTCCCTGAAGCCCCGCCCCTCTCCCCGCCTCGAGCCTGCCCCTCGGAGCTGGCTCCGCCTTCACGCTCAACGAGGTAACCCTGCCTCCGCTCGCGATTTCCCGGCTTTCCGGATCTGCGGAATCGTATTCCCGCGGGGATTTGATGGCGAGTGCGATACAGTTGGCTTCCTCAAAGGCGCGAGATCGCGCGAGACCAGGAGATAGAACATTTCCCCAGAGGCGGCAGCGTGGAGCTGGAGTTTGGTTGTTGGGGGCAAGGTGGTTGTAGGACGTGCTGTCTGGTGTGGCGAGAAAGAGAGGCTAGTTCCTCAGGAGGAAGCGATTATTCTGGTGCTCTTGGTAGTTCATTCGGTATTTTCTAAGCTCGAGAACGCGGATCCACCAAGGACTTTACTTAGGTTAGGTATTACCTGAGAGAACAATCCGTAGTTTGGAATCAAAACGCCTTGCGGACACGCAGTTTCCTTTAGCTTTCCCTGAGTCCTTAGACGATCTGTTTGCAGTTAAATGGCTTCCTGTGGCGTGAGTGTGTATTCCCCAAGCAGTTGTTTCTTGCCTTTAATTAGATAGCTTTAATAAGTCTGTTGACGTAGTTAATGATTAATTGTCAGAAAAGTCTGTCCACTTCCTTGCCGTGCTTTCTAACAGGTTTGAAGTTAAAATGTGCTGCTGGGAATTGGGCTAAACTTTGATTTTAAAAAAGGTTTCTTAGGAATAGTAGTAAAAGAAAAACCCATTGTCATTGGTACCAAATATCTCTCAAGTAAATAAATAAGGTTTTGGAACTCATTCCGAAGCTGGTGTAAGCTGAACATACTAATTGTAAAAATGGATTTCAGTAAACCCAGAGGCACTTCTAAAAGTTTATTTCAAAAAATAGGGGAAAGAAATACTGGACGTTGATACAGGCGACAAATAGGACCCGTTTGTAATGTCTGAGGCTGAATCATTAAGAATTTATTGCGCATTTACTATGTTCCCTTTACTGAACTAGGCACTGTAGGAAATAGGATAAAATGAAGCCGTGGTTTCTACCCTCAAAATACTGAAAACTGTGGGAGGGGTGGGGGAAAAAAAGATCCTACTCTGCATTTTTAAAACAGTAAGAGCACACAATTAACTCTCCCCTCAGTTTCCCTAGTGTCATTTTCTCCTCATTCTGCAGCTACTTTTCTGGTGCACTTTAAATACTGTTTTTCTTCTGCGTGGTTTCTGTGTTCGCCAGCACTCCATTTTCTTTTGCTGTTTCTGTTTAATGTTAATCCATGTCTCCTTGAGCAGTCTCTTTCCATCATGGACTTTACCTACCAGGTGTCCCGTGCACCAGGAACTCTCAGGTGTATATCTATAGGTCAGACATTTTTAAGCAACATCTTCATTTGGATTTCACACAGTACCTTAAATATGTCCCAAATTGGCATGGACATCTTTAGTATAATTTGCTCCTGATGCCATGCCCTTCCTCACCCATCTGGAACCTACACCATTTCCATTCCCTGTTTCAGAAAATGGCACGCAACTGCCCAAGTCAGAAATCCATGAGTACTCTTGTTACTTTTCCTTCATTTCCTCTTTTCTAATATGAAATTCTGACTCTTACTTCCTTAAGTATCTCTCAAATCCACCCCTCCACTCTCACTGTCTTAGCCCTTCAAGTAATCATCCCTTATGACTCATCTCCCTTGTAATATTGCAATATTCACAAGATATCCTCTAGTTATTTCCCACACCAGTCAAACCTCCATTCTATTAATAATTTTTCTAACATGAAAATACGATCATTATACTTCTCTGCTAAGAATTTTTCATTACCCACCAGCAGGGCCTTCCATGATCAGACTGTTGAACTCATTGCCATTCTTCCTCCAGTTCCTCCACATTAATCATTCTAAAGTCCTTGCTTTCTGTGTTCTTGGTTCTCCCAAGATCCTTTGGTTCTCTCTCGAATGCTTGTCTCCGTGGATCTTTTCATAACTTTCTGAGACAGAATTGTCATTCCTTCACCCTTTTGGGACTTATTTTTTATAACAATTATGTTGTACTATATTTATTTTTCTGCAAATGTACCTGACAGAGTAACCCCCACCTCCACCCTTGAGAAATAATTAACTGTGGATAATAATGGCGTATACTACCTCCCTGCCTTATTTAGCAATTACAGAATACCCTTCTGTTCACCCTGCTCAAGAATTTGACTAAACCCTGAGTATGCACTTTTAAAATCATATAATTTCATACTTTCTACCAGTTTTAAGCATGTCTATGTACCAATCCTTAAATGGTAGAATTGTAATAGGACCCAATTTAAGCATCAAGGGGGCAGAGTCTGAAGCAAACATGAAAAAATGGAAAATTGACATTGCAGGACAGCAGTTGCTCCCAGAACATTTGTAGTCAGGAAACTCACAACAAGGATTTAAAATATATTAACTCTTAATATTTGTCTTTGAGGGACATGTGTGTGGGTTCGATTCACTAGCTTCTGATTGGCTGGACCCAAATTTGTGAAGACCAATCTCTGCACCTCGCACAGGCAAAGAGATCATGAAAAGGAGTAGGCTTGGCATGCCAAATAACACCCTAGATCGTTCGGCTGAGGCTCAGCCAAAGTGCATACCACCAGCCCATATCCACACCTCTTAGTGTTATTCTGGATTGATCATAACTCAGACTTTGGGAAATGTCCTACTTTGTGGCTAGATGCACCCTGCCACTAATGACTGGTAGGAGTAGCAACATTGTGTCCTGCGGAGCTGTAACCCAGTAGTTCCAGGAGGTCATCAACACCTTAACCATGACTGAGCTGGGTGGGGTAGAGTGAAATACAGCATAGAGAAGTAGTAGATGAATGACTGACTCAGGGTTAGCTACTAGACAGAATCCTTTTTTTCCTAAATTATTTCATAAGGACTGGCAAGTGAATTTCCTTACTACCTAAGCCCTCTGTTTTTTCATATTTCCAAGGCATAGCACAGTGCCTAGCACAGATGCTTAACAAGTAGTGTTTATTGGATAAAGTAAAAAATTGAAAGTTTTGTTGATTTTTTTGAATAGAGTCATCTGTGTGGGCTAAAGTTGGAGAGGGCTTCTGTGGGAGATCATATATGAACTTCAGCTTGGAAGGGGTATAAGCAGGTGTATTTGAAGGCATTGAGGAAGAGATGTAACTTAAAAGAGCAAAGTTTTAGAAACAGGATTGAACAAGGCCAGTACAGGACTACAGTGGGAAGCCTTTGTAAGTTCTGGGACAGAATGATTCATTTGGAACAAGATGCAGAAGAACTGTAGGGGAAACTATAGTTAGGCAAGAAGAGAAATCTCTAGGCTATGACTCAGGGATGAGCCAACCAGAAAAATCTAGTAACAATTGGCCACTCCCTCCTTGACATCTTCATCTCAATTTTTGTGACATCATTCCTTTATGGCTTTCATCCTGCCTCATGGGCTTCTCTTTCTCAGCCTCTTTTTCTCTTGTACTTTTCAATCTACTTTAAATGTTGATGTGCCTTAGTGCCTGATATTTATTCTCATGGTTTTAAATCTGTTTCCCACACAGCAGCCAAATAGTCTTTTAAAAATATTGACATGTTACTCCCCAACTTAAATTGTTCAGTGACTTTCCATTCACATAGAATAAAATCCAAAATTCTTGCCAAGGCCTATAGACCTCTGAATGATCTGTTCCTACCTCCGCAACAATGTCTCATGCTGTTCAAGGCTTTGCATTCTGTATTCCCTAGGTCTGGAAGACTAATTCTAAACTGGGGGTGGTTTTCTCTCTTGTGGACATTTGGCAATGGTTGGAAACATTTTTGATTGTCACAATTGGGGGAAGGGATGCTGCTAAACATCCTACAATGGACAAGACAGTCTCCCACAACAAAGAATTATCCAGTCCCCAATGTCAGTAGTATCAAAGTTGAGAATTACTGACCTAGAACATTCTTCCCATAGGTCTCTAAGTGATTGCTGTAGCAATGTGCCTTGTCATTGAAAGTAGCTGGTCTGAACAAATAAGGCAGAGATGAGGTGGGAAGGAGAAAGAGTTCCTGAGGATCCTCTATCCTCTTACAAGGAATTCTGGACTTGAGTGTTTAGTGGATTCCTCAAAGCTCTGCAGCATGACATTTGGTTAAACACTGGAAGTTCAAATTCAATATCCATGATATCTTAGCTAGCTCTTCCTTGGCTGAAACTTTTCTGGCCATCCATCCCAAACCTTCTAAGGCTCTGCCTCAGAAGGTCAACATTTGCTAGTAAATCACTGCTAGTGGTTTAACTAGTGGCCTCTTTAATTTTTGCTGACTTAGTGTCCGTGTAGGCAATTTCATTACCCTTGTATGTTATTTCACATTGAAACATTCTAATGTTCTTATAAGTAAAATTGGGGTGAGAAGAAATACTTATACAAATACCTTTTTATAATGCCCTAGGTGAAAGCAACTGTAAAGTCCCACACTAGGTTATTATGGCCATTAGTGCCATTATTGTGATTACTAACACTGAGTACTTAAAAAAAAAAAAAAAAAGGTTCTTACAGAATCCCATTATCGTTGATGACATTGATATGTATTTAATTAAAATCCCAAAAATACAGAAAGTTTTAGATTTCCTCTGGTCCAGCCTCCCAGTCAATGGAGGGTCATCCTCACCAGTGGACTATCAGCTTCTGTTCAAATATGATAACAGTGATAGAAAACAATGCTTTGCGGGGCAGCCTATTATTGCCCTTTTAAGACTTCTCTAACTGTTAAAAACTGTTCATCACAATGAGTTGGAATCTATCTCCTAGTAATTTCCACATACTAGCCTTTTTTTTTTGTCCTTTGAAACAACAGAAATCTATATTCTCCTTTTTCATAAGACACTATTTAACACTGAAAGTATCTTTTGTGTTTTTAAGCTAAAATACTCCACTCTATCAACAATTTTTGAAAGCCTAGTAAATGTTACACTAATCCACATATTCGTTCATTTATTATACAGTACTTCACCTCATCCTACAAATGATTTAAATGATTTTAAGCGAATTATAGCATATAATAAAAAAAAAAAAATGGAGGTCAAATATAAATAAGAAAAAACAGTCAGCTATCAGGAATTAAAATAAGAGTAGAAGGTAAAGAACGAGAGCAAAAGAACAGAAATATGCATGAGTCTGTAACTTAAACTTCAGTTTGGCTATGTTCTAAAACCAAAAGTGAATAAGATATTTAAGTTATCAGTAACAGGAAAACACTTTTCTATCATCGTTTAAAATGCTTTTCTCCCCCACGTGAGCCTGTATCTAAGGAGACTCTTATCTGTGTTCACTGACAATGGCTTCATCAACATGTTCCTGGCAAATGCAGTAACAAGCCTCACATACCACCCATGTGACTGAATTCAAGATGCTCTCTTGTCAACTTCAGAAAAATACGTGGTGCCCCAAAAATAAAAACAGATTTTTGCAATTACCCCAATTGTGGTTTGGAGAAATTATTTCCTCCTATAGTTCAGACACTGTTTTCTTATCAGGATAGTTTAAGTAAGATTGTTTTGCAACTGTACCACTTTGTTAACCAATATTAGTTTATGTTCAAAATACTTAATTTTTCATTTATTTTTCTTTTATAAATGATGGGAAACTAGGTTTCCCAAATCTTAATGCCATTATTCTTTTTTGGACACAAATTTTTATGCTGTCTCAGAGCACAAGCAACCCATCATCGGGTTTCTTCGTTTCTTTCAAGTATCTTATTTTGCTTTGAAGTTTCATGCCGTATCTCATAAGATTCACTGTTCTTTCTCTATTTTTGTATTGCAAAAATTAGTAATATCTTCTTTGTCTTCAGCTATGTCATTAAGGAAAATGTTGACGAAGGCTGGATTCCTGACATTCTGCTCTAGCTGCAGCCTAAATTAATCCTAATGGCAGAATTAAAACTGTTAGCCAAGAAGAGAAACGTTTAAGGGCAACATGGTATCATAAAATAGTATGGTTTTTGTACCTGGACAGAAATAGATTTAAATCCTGACATTGCCATTTAGTGTTTGTGTGATCTTGAAAAGTTATTAACTTCCATGAATCTCAGTTTTTTCATCTGTGTGTAGCAGGGTATCCTAGCTAACTGGATGGTTGTTAACAGGATTAAGTAGGACTGCCAGCCCCTCTGGACATTTATTTGCCTAGTTTTGTAATTTTTTTTCTGGCAATGTTTTGTAATTTGAGCAAAAGAATGGAAAAAAACAAATTGTGGAATTGTTTGTGGTCAGAAGCAACGTGGATATGATAGAAACAACACTGAATGTTCTTTGCTCTCAACAGGTAGTTGTATGACTGTAGGTAGGACAGTTTTAACCTCTTTTAACCTCTCTTTCCTCATGCTTGAATGAAAGAATTAGAGTACATTGTTCTAAATGCGTGAAAGTGCCTTTTCTCAATTGTTATTTAATCCCTAAATATGGGTTAGAAACTAACTGCTTTATGCAGCCTATTTTATTTAACTTTTTCAATGATCCTAAATATTAATATTTAGATATTACTAATATCCTTATTTTAGAAATAATGAAAATGAGGTACCTAGCATAGTGTCTAGAACATAGGAGGCACTCAATGAACAGAAGATGAATGACTAAATAAAAGACCATATCAGTTAAATATGCTGTCAAGTTACAGCCATGGAAATACAGTAGAGTAAGTAGAAATGAACAAAGCCAGTATATACTGTACTAATAATAAGTCTAGAAGTAATGGCCAAAAATATCTGAAGGTTTAATTGTCATAAAGTTATTCACTAGGATTCTTTTCTATGAACATCATTTCTCTTCAACTTTTTATAAAACTAGTTTTATAAAATTATTTAACATATAAGATTCCTTAGAATCTTAGAGGTGGAAAGGACCTCAGAGATTAGTTTGTTAAAAATCCCTCACTGTAAATATGAGAAAACTTAAGCCCAGGAAAGAAAAGTTACCCAAGGTCGTCATAGACTCTGGCAGAACCAGGATTGAAATCCAATTCCTTAACATTTGGAATTTGCCTAGTGCGAACAATTTTCCGTGAAGTATTCTGAAGTTTCATGGAAGATAGAACTCTTTTCTTTCTTAAAGTGCAGTAAAATTTCTTTTATATTCAAATATTGGAATATTGATAAACATACTTGGTACTTTTGTACCCTTTTATAAGACAAAGGAAAGAAAACAAAAGGAGGTCAAGAGTATTTCAAAAGCAAATATTTTCTTTTTTCTGAATTGTGATATCTATGATAGTTCTCTGACTGTACGAAAAACAACCATCGTGTTTGCAAATTTATCAAACTTATTTTCCCACTCCTTGGAAATACAACAAATCCAAGCCTCTGTGACTTGCATGTGCACACAAACACACACACTCACTTTACACCTTGGAGTGACTTGTTTTTAAAGTAATTCTTTAAGAAATGCAATAGTAAAGTAACACAGTGTCTTTTGCTCATAGTATATTGGCTGAAATACTAGACCCAGAGGAAGTTGCCCTGGAGAGCACTTTTCTTTATAAAGATGGCAAAAATATTCAGGGCACCAGTGTTTTCAAGTTGAATTTCCTTGTTAAAATTCACTTCACAGTCAAAAGGAAAAAGTAAAATCACACTTAATTTTAAATAATGTAATAAGATTGTTGGAAAATATTCAGTGGCAAAAATATTTTCCAGATTTATAAGTATATATGAAGGCAGAAATACTAGGATACTGAATTTTTTACCAATTCTTAACTATGTTCTTGAATCTTTCATTTTCTTATCAGTGAAACAAGCCCTAAACCTGAAATTGTGCTGAGGAAAAACACAAACCAACTCTGGGCAAGTAAAATCCCTTGTTTGTGTGTTAAAGCCTTTTTAGACATTGTTAAATCAAAGTGTTTTCACTAAATTGCTTCCTGCAAGTTTTATTCTGGACTAATGTTTCAAATACTTTTAACTCTAAAGAACTCTTTATCAAGTTTTAATAGTGTTAATATGATAGAAGGAAGCTATTTCAGTTGCTAAAAACAGTGCTGACATTTAAATTGCAAGCAACAACTAGCACAAGAAAGAATAATAGCTTTCTTTTTTTTTTTTTTTTTTTTTTTCCCCAGACAGTTGTTGCCCAGGGCGGAGTACAATGGACCTCTGCCTCCGCCTCCTGGATTCAAGCGATTCTCCTACCTCAGCCTCCCCAGTAGCTGTGAGTATAGACAAATGCCACCACGCCCGGCTAATTTTTTTGTAGTTTTAGTAGAGAAGGGGTTTTGCCATGTTGGCGAGGCTGGTCTCCAACACCCGACCTCAGGTGATCCACCCACCTCGGCCTCCCAAAGTGCTGGGATTACAGGCATGAACCACCGCGCCCGGCCCTCATCATGCTGTTAATATAGTACCAGTTGGTTTTACCTAGCAAAAGAATAACTTGTTCTTTTTTATTCCTTTTTTTTTTTTTCCACACTTTAAGTTCTAGGGTACACGTGCACATCGTGCAGGTTTGATACATAGGTATGCATGCGCCATGTTGGTTTGCTGTACACATTAACTTGTCATTTACATTTGGTATTTCTCCTAATGCTATCCCTCCCCCAGGCCCCCACCCCCAACACACCCCAGTGTGTGGTGTTCCCTGCCCTGTGTCCAAGTGGTCTCATTGTTCAGTTCCCACATATGAGTGAGAACATGCAGTGTTTGGTTTTCTGTCCTTTGGATAGTTTGCTGAGAATGATGGTTTTCAGATTCATCCATGTGCCTGCAAAGGACATTAACTCATCCTTTTTTATGGCTGCGTCGTATTCCATAGTGTATATGTGCCACCTTTTCTTAATCCAGTCTATCATTGATGGATATTTGGGTTAGTTCCAAGTCTTTACTATTGTGAATAATGCCGCAATAAACATATGTATGCATGTGTCTTTATACTAGCATGATTTATAATCCTTTGGGTATATGCCCAGTAATGGAATTGCTGGGTCAAATAGTGCTTCAAGTTCTAGATCCTTGAGGAATTGCCACACTGTCTTCCACA
>NW_012101821.1:1146903-1159081 GCF_000951045.1 Mandrillus leucophaeus
CTTTTAGTGTTTTAGACATGAAGTCCTTGCCCATGCCTATGTCCTGAATGGTATTGCCTAGGTTTTCTTCTAGGGTTTTTATGGTTTTAGATCTAACATTTAAGTCTTTAATCCATCTCAAATTAGTATTGGTATAAGGTGGAAGGAAGGGATCCAGTTTCAGCTTTCTACGTATGACTAGCCAGTTTTCCCAGCACCATGTATTAAATAAGGAATCCTTTCCCCATTTCTTGTTTTTGTCATGTTTGTCAAAGATAAGATGGTTGTAGATGTGTGATATTATTTCTGAGGGCTCTGTTCTGTTCCATTGGTCTATATCTCTGTTTTGGTACCAGTACCATGTTGTTTTGGTTACTTTGCCTTGTAGTATAGTTTGAAGTCAGGTAGCGTGATGCCTCCAGCTTTGTTCTTTTTGCTTAGGGTTGTCTTGGCAATGCGGGCTCTTTTTTGGGTTCCATATGAACTTTAAAGTAGTTTTTTTTTTTTCCAATTCTGTGAAGAACGTCATTGGTAGATTGATGGGGATAGCATTGAATCTATATATTACCTTGGGCAGTATGGCCGTTTTCACGATATTGATTCTTCCTATCCATGAATATGGAATATCCTTCCACTTGTTTGTGTCCTCTTTTATTTCGTTGAGCAGTGGTTTGTAATTCTCCTTGAAGAGGTGCTTCACATCCCTTGTAAGTTGGATTCCTAGGTATTTTATTCTCTTTGTAGCAGTTGTGAATGGGAGTTCACTCATGATTTGGCTCTCTGTTTGTCTGTTAATGGTGTATAGGAATGCTTGTGATTTTTGCACATTGATTTTGTATCGATTTTGTATTGATTTTGCTGAAGTTACTTATCAGCTTAGGGAGATTTGGGCTGAGATGATGGAGTTTTCTAAATATACAATCATGTCATCTGCAAACAGGGACAATTTGACTTCCTCTTTTCCTAGTTGAATACGCTTTATTTTTTTCTCTTGCCTGATTGCCCTGAAATTCCAACACTGTGTTAAATAGGAGTGGTGAGAGAGGGCATTCCTGTCTTGTGCCAGTTTTCAAAGAGAATGCTTCCAGTTTTTGCCCATTCAGTACGATATTGGCTGTGTGTTTGTCATAAATAGCTCTTATTATTTTGAGATACATTCCATCAATACCAAGTTTATTGAGAGTTTTTAGCATGAAAGGCTGTTGAATTTTGTCAAAGGCCTTTTCTGCATCTATTGAGATAATCATGTGGTTTTTGTCATTGGTTCTGTTTATGTGATGGATTACATTTATTGATTTGTATATGTTGAACCAGCTTTGCATCCCAGCATTGAAGCCAACTTGATCATGGTAGATAAGCTTTTTGATGTGCTGCTGGATTCGGTTTGCCAGTATTTTATTGAGGATTTTCACTTTAATGTTCATCAGGGATATTGGCGTAAAATTCTCTTTTTTTGTTGTGTCTCTGCCAAGCTTTGGTATCAGCATGAAGTTGGCCTCATAAAATTAGTTAGGGAGGATTCCCTCTTTTTCTATTGATTGAAATACTTTCAGAAGGAATGGTACCAGCTCCTCCTTGTACCTCTGGTAGAATTTGGCTGTGAATCTGTCTGGTCCTGGACTTTTTTTGGTTGGTAGGCTATTGATTATTGCCTCAATTTCGGAGCCTGTTATTAGTCTATTCAGAGATTCCACTTCTTCCTGGTTTAGTCTTGGGAGGTTGTATGTGTCCAGGAATTTATCCATTTCTTCTAGATTTTCTAGTTTATTTGCATAGAGGTGTTTATAGTATTCTGTGATGGTAGTTTGTATTTCTGTGGGATCGGTGATATCCCCTTTATCACTTTTTATTGTGTCTTTTTGATTCTTCTCACTTTTCTTCTATATTAGTCTTGCTAGCGGTCTATCAATTTTGTTAATCTTTTCAAAAAACCAGCTCCTAGATTCACTGATTTTCTTCAAGGCTTTTTTGTGTCTCTGTCCCTTTCAGTTCTGCTTTAATCTTAGTTATTTCTTGCCTTCTGCTAGCTTTTGAATGTGTTTGCTATTGCTTCTCTAGTTCTTTTAATTGTGATGTGAGGGTGCCAATTTTAGATCTTTCCTGCTTTCTCTTGTGGGCATTTAGTGCTATAAATTTCCCTCTACACACTGCTTTAAATGTGTCCCAGAGATTCTGGTACGTTGTGTCTTTGTTCTCATTGGTTTCAAAGAACATCTTTATTTCTGCCTTCATTTCATTATGTACCCAGTAGCCATTAAGGAGAAAATTGTTCAGTTTCCATGTAGTTGTGCAGTTTTTAGTGAGTTTCTTAATCCTGATTTCTAACTTGATTGCACTGTGGTCTGAGAGACAGTTTGTGGTTTTTGTTATTTTACATTTGCTGAGGAGTGTTTTACTTCCAATTATGTGGTCAATTTTAGAATAAGTATGATGTGGTGCTCAGAAGAATGTATACTCTGTTGATTTGGGGTGGAGAGTTCTGTAGATGTTTCTAAAGTCTACTTGTTGCAGAGCTGAGTTCAAGTCCTGAATATCCTTGTTAACTTTCTGTCTCATTGATCTGTCTAATATTGACAGTGGGATGTTAAGTCTCCCGTTATTATTGTGCGGGAGTCTAAGTCTCTTTGTAGGTCTCTAAGTACTTGCTTTATGAATCTGGGTGCTCCTGTATTGGGTGCGTATATATTTAGGATAGTTAGCTCTTCTTGTTGAACTGATCCCTTTACCATTATGTAATGGCCTTCTTTGTCTCTTTTCGTCTTTGATGGTTTAAAGTCTGTTTTATCAGAGACTAGGATTGCAACCCCTCCCGTTTTTTGTTTTCCATTTGCTTGGTAGATCTTCCTCCATCCCTTTATTTTGAGCCTACGTGTGTCTCTGCACATGAGATGGGTCTTCTGAATACAGCACACTGATGGGTCTTGACTCTTTTTATCCAGTTAGCCAGTCTGTGTCTTTTAATTGGAGTATTTAGCCCATTTACACTTAAGGTTAATATTGTTATGTGTGATTTTGAATCTGTCATTATGATGTTACCTGGTTATTTCGCTCGTTAGTTGATACAGTTTCTTCCTAGCATTGATGGTCTTTACATTTTGGCATGTTTTTGCAGTGGCTGGTACCGGTTGTTCCTTTCCATGTTTAGTGCTTCCTTTAGGAGCTCTTGTAATGCAAGCCTGGTGGTGACAAAATCTCTCAGCGTTTGTTTGTCTGTAAAGGATTTTATTTCTTCTTCAGTTATGAAGCTTAGTTTGGTGGGATATGAAATTCTGGGTTGAAAATTATTTTCTTTTAAAATGTTGAATATTGGCCCCCACTCTCCTCTGGCTTGTAGAGTTTCTGCCGAGAGATCTGCTGTTAGTCTGATGGGCTTCCCTTTGTGGGTATCTCTACCTTTCTCTATGGCTCCCTTAACATTTTTTCCTTCATTTCAACTTTGGTGAATCTGACAATTATGTGTCTTGTAGTTGCTCTTCTCGAGCAGCATCTTTGTGCCATTCTCTGTATTTCCTGAATTTGAATGACCTGCCTTGCTAGGTTGGAGAAGTTCTCCTGGATAATATCCTGCAGAGTGTTTTCCAACTTGGTTCCATTCTCCCCATCACTTTCAGGTACACCAATCAGATGTAGATATGGTCTTTTCACATAGTCCCATATTTCTTGGAGGCTTTGTTTGTTTCTTTGTACTCTTTTTTCCTCTAAACTTCTCTTCTTGCTTCATTTCATTCATTTGATCTTCAAGCACTGATACCCTTTCTTCCAGTTGATTGAATCGGTTACTGAAGTTTGTGCATTCGTCACGTAGTTCTCGTGCCATTCTTCACAATAGCAAAGACTTGGAACCAACCCAAATGTCCATCAATGATAGACTGGATTAAGAAAATGTGGCACATGTATACCATGGAATACTATGCAGCCATAAAAAAAGGATGAGTTCATGTCCTTTGTGGGGACATGAATGAAGCTGGAAACCATCATTCTCAGCATACTGTCGCAAGAACAGAAAACCAAACACCACATGTTCTCACTCATAGGTGGGAATTGAACAGTGAGAACCCTTGGACACAGGAAGGGGAACATCACACACTGGGGCCTGTCATGGGGTGGGGGAAGCGGGGAGAGACAGCATTACGAAATATACCTAATGTAAATGATGAGTTAATGTGTGCAGCACACCAACATGGCACATGTATACATATGTAACAAACCTGCAGGTTGTGCACATGTACTCTAGAACTTAAAGTATAATAATAAAAAAAAAAGAAATTAGATCCTCCAAATGACAGATTTTTAAATTGCCTTTGAGGATAAATTCATGAGATCTACGCAGAAAATAAATGCTACAGTGTTTCTATTGGCTTCCTGGAAATAATTAAATTAGTTATATTTTAATTAGTTTCTACTATCTGTTTGGCTGCTTTCATCGATTCTATTTTTTTTTTCTTTTTTCTGTTTTTGGTGAGACGGTATCTCGCTCTGTCTCCCAGACTGGAGAGTAGTGGTGTGTGATCTCGGTTCACTGCAACCGCCACTTGCCAGGCTCAGGTGATTCTCCTGTCTCAATCTCCTGAGAAGCTGGGACTACAGATGCACCACTACTATCTTATATATGATCCTTAATAGCATTGTTGGCCGGGCGTGGTGTCTCACACCTGTAATCCCAGCACTTTGGGAGGCCGAGATGGGCGGATCACGAGGTCAGGAGATCGAGACCATCCTGGCTAACATGGTGAAACTCCCTCTCTACTAAAATACAAAAAAAACTAGCCGGGCGTGGTGGCAGGCGCCTGTAGTCTCGGCTACTGGGGAGGCTGAGGCAGGAGAGTGGCGTGAACCCGGGAGGCGGAGCTTGCAGTGAGCCAAGACCGCGCCACTGCACTCCAGCTTGGGCCACAGAGGGAGACTCCATCTCAAAAAAAAAAAAAAAAAAAAAAAAAAGAGCATTGTTCCCCCAGCGATTTCTATTTAGGAAGTGAGGAAACTTTTAAGAAGGTGGAAAGGTACTTTATTTAAACTTGTAAAATATATTTGTGTTACAGTATTTGTAAAATTAATGTGAAAAATAATTTCATATTCAAAGTCTATTGTTTGTTCTAGTTCTTTTGATAAGGGAACTCTAACTAAATTTCAAATGGCCAGTAAAGTGTGAGGAATCGAGACTAGGAGAGAGTAAGGAAATTATTAATAATGGTGGTCCTCTGTTGCCAAAAGGAAAAGTGGTTTGCTTTTGTCATTAATGTAAATTTCATTTGGGAAGATCAAAGGAAAAACAAGTTGATTGAACTTGATAAGAAATATTTACCAGCTTTGTTGATGATATATCCTTGAAAAACGGTTAGTTTTCTTTCAGGTTGATTTATATCCAATATTTTACAAATTTTTAGGTATGTTAAAAATGTAGACAGAATAAGAAAACAAATCAAAATATTATATATGTGTATTTCTTAAATAAATGTGGTCCATGTTCATATTTGACTTTATGTTTTAAAATAGATACTCTTGGCCGGGCGTGGTGGCTCACGCCTGTAATCCCAGCACTTTGGGAGGCTGAGGCGGGTAGATCACGAGGTCAGGAGATCGAGACCATCCTGGCAAACACGGTGAAACCCCGTCTCTACTAAAAATGCAAAAAATTAGCCGGGCGCTAATTAGGCAGGCGCCTGTAGTCCCAGCTACTTGGGAGGCTGAGGCAGGAGAATGGAGTGAGCCCGGGAGGCGGAGCTTGCTGTGAGCCGAGATTAAAAAAAAAAACTCCAGCCTGGGCGACAGAGCGAGACTCCATCTCAAAAAAAAAAAAAAAAAAAAAAAAAAGATACTCTTCCTGTAGTGCTACAAGACCTAGAAGAAGTCTTTTCCAGGAGGCCTGGGACCTGAAGCCAGTTAGCTATGTTGTAGTACTTTCATGAACTCTTATATTTTACATAGGTAGGATTAAGGAAAAATGGATGTTAGAAACCAAGTTTAAAAATTAGGTTTGAGAGTAGAATGTATGTAGAAATTGGGCAGTATTCCTGCTTGCTTTTTCATGGTAAATGGGGAAGAAAAAAAGATTATTTCATGCATTTGCCATTATTTCAGCTGACAGAGGAGTCACCTTCTTTCATTGGTTATAGCTTCCAGGTGCCTACTTTCCTTAAGCAAGGTGGAAACACCCCAAAGCAAGGGACTTGGAGATGTTTGTTTTTATTCACTATACTCTTGTTTTGTTGTGTCAAGGAATCAGAATCCAAACGCAATATTTTTCTTGATTTAAAACATTCCAAACAGGTATTTACATGAAAAACCATTTTAGGTATTAAAAAAAGAGACAGTACTGTACTAAATGTCAATCCCATGGGAACACCCTGTATAGTATACTGATCAAGAAAAGTATCCACCATATTGATTTTTTAAAATTCTTACATAATATACAAAATGTGAATGCTCACAAGAAATAAGACCATTTTAGCAAGCTCCTAAATAGGCTACCTTTTTTTGTTTTCGAGACATGGTCTCACTCTGTCACCCAGGCTGGAGTGCTGTGGTGCAATCTCGGCTCTGCAACCTCCACCTCCCAGGTTCGAGGGATTCTTGTGCCTCAGCCACCCAAGTAGTTGGGATTACAGGTACGCCCCACCATACCCAGCTGATTTTTGTATTTTTAGTAGACACTGGGTTTCACCATGTTGGCCAGGGTGGTCTGGAACCCCTGGCCTCATGTGATCCGTCTGCCTCAGTCTCCCAAAGTGCTGGGATTACAGGTGTGAGCCACCATGCCTGACCTGTAAATAGGCTATCTTAATGACAGTTTTGAGTCTGGAGAATGGAGCTAATGCTAATGCTTATCCTAAAATATAGGCTACTTTAGTGTTTCTGAATCTCTGTGTATGTTTAATATACTAATTGTTCCAACATATATGCTAAATCCACGCTAAGTATATGTATTAGTTCGTTCTCACGCTGCTATAAAGATATTACCTGAGACTGGGTAATTTATGAAGAAAGGAGAGTTAATAGACTCACAGTTCCACATGACTGGGAGGCCTCAGGAAACTTACAATCATGGCAGAAGGCAAAGGGGAAGCAAGTACCTTGTTCACAAAGTGGCAGGAGAGTGAGAGCAAAGGGAGAACTGGGAAACACGTTTAAACCATCAGATTTTGTGAGAACTCCCTGACTATCACGAGAACAGCATGCAATAAACCATTCCTTTGATCCAATTACCTCCCACCAGGTCCCTCCCTTGATTTGGGTGGGAACACAGAGTCAAATCATTTTGGTATATTTATCCCAAAGTAATTCCAGTGTCATCTCTGATCTAATTTAGTTCTGAATACCATTGCTTTTTTACTGTGTGATCTTAATAATTTTTCATTTTTTAAATACAAATCACTTCCATTTATTGAACATTTACCAAGTATTGGATAATGTGTTTTATAATGCATTTTTAAAATATAGATACTTATGTTATTGCCATAATTCAGATATGTTTATTTCACAGATAGATATTGTTCTTTTTTTTTTTTTTTTTTTTTGAGATGGAATCTCACTCTGTCACCCAGGCTGGAGTACAGTGGCACCGTGTCAGCTCACTGCAACCTCCGTCTCCTGGGTTCAAGCAATTCTCCTGCGTCAGCCTCCTGAGTGGCTGGGATTACAGGCGCCCACCACTGCGCCCAGCTAATTTTTGTATTTTTTAGTAGAGAAGGGGCTTCACCATGTTGGCTAGGCTGGTCTCGAACTCCTGATTTCAGGTGATCTGCCTGCCTCGGCCCCCTAAAGTGCTGGGATTACAGGCATGAGCCACCGCGCCCAGCCAATATTATTGTTTAGAATGGACCGGGCATACAGGATACAGCAGTTAATAAAAATGATCTCATTTATATGCAGAATCTTAAAAAGTTGAACTCATAGAAGTAGAGAGTAGAATGGTAGTTACCAGGTGCTGGGAAGGGGGCAGTGGTTGGGAAGATATTGATCAAATGATTCAAAATTTCAGTTACATAGGAGGAAGTTCAAAAAGTCTGGTGTACGACATGATGACTATAGTTAATAATAACATTGTATTTTGAAAATCATGAAGACAGATTTTCAATGTTCTCACCACAAAAAATGATCAGTATATGAGGTAATGCCTATGTTTCACAATGTATACATATTTCAAAGCATCATGTTATACATGATTAACATACAATTTTGTATTTGTCAATTAAATAAATAAATAAGGCAAATCCTTGCCCTCAGACAGCATTCATTCTGGTGAAAGAATTAAACAATAAAGAAAGAAATACATGTAAAAATATGTGTGGCAGTCATTGGAATGCTTCTTGTAGAACACCAGCAACATAATTGGCCAGGAGCCCCAGTGATGCTGTATTCTGAACTCCACGATGCATTGGTGCAGAGGCTGCCTTCACAGGCCACTCCTAGCTAATGACTGACTATGACAGTGCCACTAAGATAGGCGGTTTCTGGGAAACACAAGACCCCCCTGAGTATGGCTGACTGGCTCAGGATCTCCCAACAGCCTTGCTGACCTGAGATTGCATGACAGCCTAGAACACTTGCACGCATTTCCATTTTAGGCCTGCTGGCTCTCCCAGACTTTATTTTTTTTTTTTTAATTTTTATTTTTTGTGGGTACATAGTGGGTATATATATCTCCAAAACATTCTTGACTCCCTCCTCATTTTCTTTCACACATGCATTTCTCCTAATAAAATGCTTGCACATTTAATCTCATCTTCACATCTGCTTCTCAGAGGATCTGGACTAACACATGTTGGGGAGTGATAAGTGCTGTAAAGAAAAATAAAAGCCCAATAAAGGATTAGAAGTGTGCTCTTTTAAATAAAGGTGGTCAGGAAAGGTCTTAGGAGGAGGTGATGTTTGAGCCATATAAATACTTGAGGAAAACTGTGATTTACAGTGTGAAATGAATTGCTTGAGATTACTCATTGATTTGTGGTAAATCAGCATGTAAATTTGTTACTGTGAAGCTGGAACCTTTAAATAAAATTGCTTTAATATATTATTTGTGAGAGATGATAAATGTAATGAGAGTATCTATTTAGATGACAATCCACATCAAACAATTGTGTCTATGTAGACCAAAAATACTTTAAAAGAGGTGAATAAAAAGCTTCAGAAACTATAAAATAATGCAGTTAGCTTTTGTACAGCCTGAATTGTATTTCCTTCCAGCCTACTTCACTCTGGCCTTCCTTTACCTCCATACACACCCCTTCTTTTATATTTATTTTGTTAGTGATGCAGTTTCTTTAATGAGCAATTTCAAAATAGGGAATGACATTTACTTTATCTTTTTTTTCCTTATAACTTTCCAGTCCTGTTTCCTGAACCATCTGCACTGCCCTGAGTTGTCATAAAAATGTTTTTCAAAATGTTACACAATGCAGGCTGGGCTTGGTGGTGCCTGCCTGTAACCCTAACGCTTTGAAAAGCCTAGGTGGGAGGATCACTTTACCAGGCTGTGCAACATAGCAAGACCCCATCTTTAAACAAATTTTAAAAATTAGCCAGATGTGGTAGTGCATGCCTATAGTCCCAATTACTCAAGAGGCTGAGGCAGAAGGATCACTTGAGCCTAGGATTTTGAGCCTGCAGTGGTAAGCTATAACCGGGCCAGTGCACTGCATTCCAGCCTGAGTGACAGAATGAGAAACTGTCTCTTAAAAAAAAAAAAGATTACACAATACAAAATAACAAGCACATTCTTATTTTGATCTGAACTATAAGCTCTTTCAAATAGCTTTTTTTTCTCTCTTTGCCCGTATGTACCAAATCTTCCCACTGAAATCACATTACATTTAGAAGGCAGGGTAAATTTATATCCTGGGTTGCAATCTAGCTTCTCCATTTAAGAAATTCAAATAACCCGTGCTTTTAGTTAATAACATTTTAGTTTAAGCTGTTAAAACTCTTATACACTTTTACTTCCTTTTTTGTTAGTTCAGGAAAGTTTAACTTGTAAAAGGCATTATAATTTTAAAAATATTATTTTATATATTTGCAGTGTGCTTTGATCAGTTAGTTTGAAATGGATTGCCTTTGCTTGTCTTTTGGTAAAAGCATGGCACTTTTCTGCCTTTCATAGAAAGTGAACGGCCCTTCTTGCTACAGAATAGAGTGTGGAGGGCAAAATTATTTTTCATAAGAAAAGGGACAAAGTACTACTTTTCTAAGCTTAATAAAAGACAGTTGTGGCTGAAAAACTGCAATCTTGCCATGTAAGTTTTATCTTGCATAAGCAGCAGAGTGAAGAAATTCCAGAATTAATAATTGTGCTGGTACAGCTGCGTCCTTAGTTGAAAAGTTCAGGCTGTTCTTTTCATACTCACGACTGGACATTTTGCTCCACATTAGCCTTTGCAAGATTAATTGGCTCCCTCCACTTCCAAGCTGCTAAAATATTTATAAATGGGTCTATTTAGAAGATGTAAAATTTAAGGTAGATGCAATAAATGATCACTTTGATCATAAAAATTATTGTCTATATTTGGCTTGATTTTGTAATAACCAATAATTAGTTATTTTTAATTGTCAAGTCCTCTTAAATATTGAGTTACGAGGTGAGAAATAAAATGTTTGAGAAATGATGAAAGGAAGTGGAGAGTTAAAAGCCAAAGATAGTCTTTCTAACCATAGCTTGGTTATTAATGTAGCTGTAGTTATCATCCAGGGGACAGTTGGTAAGTTGATCATCAGTCCTGCCAATGATCTTAGAAGAAATTGGCTTAAAATAGAAGATATAATTTCATGACCCAGAAGTCTATTTAACAGTATAATGAAATCTGAGAGAATTTCCTCTAACATTTTAAAAAGTAGAAAATGTTTTCTTTTGAAGAAGTGGTTTTGGTATGTTATTAACTAGATGATTTCTTTCAGCCTGTCATACATTTCTTAACTCTTTCTTTCTTCTGCTTTCCCACTCTTTCTCCTTAGAAAAGGAAGATTACATAGGTCAAACAGGTGTACAATACTGAGCAGAAATGAGCAGGTTTAATCGGAGTGCACTTTTGTGTTTCTCCAATTTCAAAAGTAAATGTGCATACTGCTGTTTAATTTAGTTTGCTTTCAACACCATCTGAAAGTTCAGTTTTTTTATGAATGCCTGTAAAACTTTGGATGGTGACTCTAAAACTACTCAGTGTATAGATGTATTTGCTCAAAATTAAGATGATAGAGAATTTTTATTATTTTGTCTAAATACTTTAAGGCTGAACTTTATTCTTAGAGAAAAGTTATGAACCATGTGTTCTTAGAACATGTACTTTACAGCCAGACTCACCAACTTCTTCCAATTATGAGCTAGGCTTATTTCAAGTCATGTTGGTTCTCTGAGGCTCAGTCTTTTCAATATAAAATTGAGATTATTTGTAATGCCATCCTTACAGAATAATTATGAAAACACAATGTTAAATATATTAAATTGCCTTTATAAGGAAATGACTAGTGTCTGACATTTAGTACTCCAGCAACAAATTTTCATTTTTACCTTTTTAAAAAATATTTTTTCTCTTTTTTTCCATATCGTATTTATACAAAAGCAGGTGGAAAAAATGTCACGGTCTTTCTGTTGTTGTAAAGAGACTGTCATATTTCTTTTGACTTTGAAAGATTTAGCTATTTTTCAGGTTAATCAAACCCCATTCGAAATTCCTTTTGAATTCTGAATTGTGTAACAACCAGAGTGAAATGTTGGCCTTTCTAAAGGTGTCAGCTGAGATAGAATTAATAGACACTTCCAAGAAAGAAAGAAATACAATAGTAAACAGAAGATTATTTTTTCTTTTCCTACCCAATCTTTTTAAAACAATAAGTATCACTTAGGATTTTCCTTTTTTTTCTTTTGAGACAGAGTCTCGCTCTGTCACCCAGGCTGGAGTGCAGTGGTGCGATCTTGGCTCACTGCAAGCTCTGCTTCCCGAGTTCATGCCATTCTCCTGCCTCAGCCTCCCGAGTAGCTGGGACTACAGGCACCTGCCACCACGCCTGACTAATTTTTTGTATTTTTAGTAGAGACAGGGTTTCACGGTGTTATCCAAGATGGTCTCGATATCCTGACCTTGTGATCCACCCGCCTTGGCCTCCAAAAGTGCTGGGACTGTCATATTTCTTTTGACTTTGAAAGATTTAGCTATTTTTCAGGTTAATCAAACCCCATTCGAAATTCCTTTTGAATTCTGAATTGTGTAAC
>NW_012101821.1:1159851-1252899 GCF_000951045.1 Mandrillus leucophaeus
ATTTTTCTTTTTAAGTTATCTTTTATGATACCGGGGAGTACTGTTCTGTAGCTAACATACTTTATTGCTGGCCTCTACTTTCAGTGGTTGGCAGAATAGGGACAGTAATCATACAGTTTATATTTGGAAATGGTTGAAACAATGCAAAATATTTCATTTTCATTAAAAATAATGACTCATTTCATGATGTTAATAAAGAACTAAACCATTTCATCAAAATGCATAATGAATATGCCTAATTTTTATTTTTTAAAGATTAAAATGAACAAAAAATGGCATGATGGGAGCCTCAATGATAGCTTATCACAGATGCCAACATGATCATTTTAAAACAGGTAAACACCAAAACTTATAAATAAAATTAAGATATCTTAAGACATATTTAAAAATATACAAATTCTCTACAATAGTGTGTATAAATATAATACTTTGTCATTGTTACTTTCTAGGGGTTATATTTTCATAAGCAAATTTTTAAAATTTTTCTACTTATAGGTCTAGACAATGATTAAAGCAGTCACCAATTTCCACACTACAAACAGAGATTTGTTTTGTAAATATGTAATGTTGCAACTTGGTATTTTCATTACTATACACAGCCCTTCTTCCTATCTCCTAAACTTTATCTGATAGACAGTTTTCTATTGATGAGACGTTTCCTCTCTGCTATAAACATCTATCACAGAACTCTTAACTGAATTGAAGTGGGAGAAATTGATGCTGATTTCTATAAGTTATATGTCATATACTTCCTTAATCATATTTTAAGATATAACTATAACTTTATATTAGTTTAGTTTGAGTCTTCTATGTCAGTATATTACATATATTATGATAGATGTGTGCTACATTGCTTTCAGATACTTTCATGCCCTTTGTTTTTGTTTGTGTCTTTTTTTTTTTTTTTTGGAGACGGAGTCTCACTCTGTCGCCCAGGCTGGAGTGCAGTGGCCGGATCTCAGCTCACTGCAAGCTCCGCCTCCCGGGTTCACGCCATTCTCCTGCCTCAGCCTCCCGAGTAGCTGGGACTACAGGCGCCCGCCGCCTCGCCCGGCTAGTTTTTTGTATTTTTTAGTAGAGACGGGGTTTCACCGGGTTAGCCAGGATGGTCTCGATCTCCTGACCTCGTGATCCGCCCGTCTCGGCCTCCCAAAGTGCTGGGATTACAGGCTTGAGCCACTGCGCCCGGCCTTGTTTGTGTCTTAAAGCATGTACTCCCCAGTTACTTGAGGATTTTAACAGAATTTAAAGATTTAGCAAAAAAAGCTGCCAATTCAAATTACTCTTTCCTTCTCTCACATACATGTATGTATTTATATGTATATTAGTGTGTACTTTATTTGTTCTTACTCTTCTAAAAATGCACACATAAAGTTGAACATAATCAATGCACAGCATTGGAATTTGTGAAACTTGAATTTTGGGCACACCTTGGTCCTTAAAACTATAGTACTATGACGTCCCTTGAGTCATTGTCTCTCAATATCCTTGACTTAATGCTAAATGAATATAATAACTGAATTGAACTTAGGAGAATATCATCCAGAATAATTACCTAATGATTCAAAACATATTGAAAAGTGCAAAGCACTTTAGAATTCTAAGAGTGACTAATGAAAAGACTTCATCAAGACATATTATTTTCTCATGGTCACCAGAAAGGACACACCCAACCCTTTTCTCCATCAGTAACATTTGCACATCATCTTCCATAGCTTTCATCCCTTAGATGAAACTCTGAATAAGTCCTCATATCTCTCCTGTATTTTAATTCTAGATTCTACTTGAAAAACTTACCCTGCAATAAATCATATAAAATGAGACAAAGGTGAAACTCTTTGTCAATTACTTTTCCAACTGAACTATTGCAATAAAATGTCTAGATTCTTTAAACGAGGTGAAAACAAAATTATGAATGAAGACAAGTGAGTTATAAGTTTTTTAAAGTAAGATTTCTAAATGTTTATTAGTATTTGATCTGAGATTGAAATTGAATGTCACAAAAGGAAAATCACTAAATTGCTATTATTGCTACTAATGAAAAATGCAAGTGGCTTTGCCAGTAATTAAAATAGTAAAACAGCAACTTTTATATTCAGAGTTTTATGTGGCACATACAACTTTCTTTTCATAGGTCTTCTGATTCTGGTATGGTGGTATCATCTGTAGGTTCAGTTGTTATCACTATAGGAATATTCTCAGATATCCATCCCTTAGGAGTCCTATTAAAGGACCGTCTGCCAGAAAGGGGATTGACAAAGGACATAAACCTGGGATCTGTTAGCAATAGTAGCTCAAAATCTGGAACTTTAAATTTAACGATTTTTGATGCTTTTTCAAAACCTCCAAATGGGGTGGCAACTCTGTGGGAAATAAAAAAAGAAAACAGATCTTAATTAATATTCAAATTTATTTGTCAAAATAGAAAACAATTTCATGATTTTATAGGCATGATTTTATGGGTTTGTTTAATTCATGATTTTATGGGCTTACTTACACTCTATGAATGATTGCCATTTTCTGACCTCTGAGGCAAGCATTTCTACTTTAAAGACCATGCTTTTATGAAAAACCAAATATTGATAACAAATTCATTGAAGTTCCTTTGTATATACTGTTAGTTTTGGACTAATCTATTCCCTGTACACTGAGTTCATTACAGACATGTCTTGCCTTTGCACTTTTACCAACAATATTTCCCCTATTCAAGATATTTCTAGGCCGGATGTGCTGGCTTACTTTGGGAGGCTGAGGCAGGAGGATCACCTGAGGTCAGGAGTTCGAGACCAGCCTGGCCAACATGGCAAAATCCTGTCTCTACTAAAAATACAAAAATTAGCTGGGCATGGTGGCAGGCAACTGAAATCCCAGCTACTCAGGAGGCTGAGGCAGGAGAATTACTTGAACCCAGGAGGCGGAGGTTGCAGTAAGCCAAGATCATGCCACTGCATTCTAGCCTGGGTGACAAAGTAAAACCTGTCTCAAAAAAAAAAAAAAAAAGAAAGAAAGATATTCCCTTCTGGGTGCAGTGGCTCACACCTGTAATCCCAAGTACCTGGGATGCTGACACAGGAGAATCACTTGAGCCCAGGTGTTTGAGACCAGCCTGGATGACATAGCAAGACCTCATCTCAGAAAAAAGAAAGAAAGAAAGAAGGAAAGGAGAAGGGAAAGGAAAGGAAAAAAAAAAGAAAGGAAAGGGAAGGGGAGGGGAGGAGAGGGGAGGGGAGAGGGGAGAAGAGGAAAGAAAAGGAAAATAAAAGAGAGGCAATTTCCTCCCTGACTTTTCCACTTATGAATGTCCTATAGCCTTGCAGTTCTAACTTCCTTCAAACTATCCCCGCCCACATTCTTAGCCACATTCCTGTAGCATAAATTGTTCTATGTCAGTCATTTGCTACTAATGAAATGGTACTTTGTATTGAGCTTCTCCTTTTAAGAATATGGATTATCTGTTTCGGTTATCTGTGAATTATAAACTCTTTTAGGGCAAAAAGTATGTCTGTTGCATCTTTCTACCTCAAAAACCTTAGCATTCTTCCATTTGTCTTCTGAATAAAGCCCAACTTCTTTATCTTGTCATTCAAGAGCCCATATAACTTTTTCTCTTTGTTTGATTTAAGCATTTGATTACTCATTCAGTGCCAGACACAGCTTCAAGTGAGCAGTATAATCAAAGTCTTAGTTCTTATATTCTAGTGAAAGAGATAGACCCTAAACATAACTATATGCAAAAATATCTAATGGTGATAGCAGCTATGCATAAAGTTAAAATAGGGTGTTGTAATACTGAACAACTGAAATACTAAAAAGTTACTTCAGATTGAATCACCAGGGAAGACTTTTCTGAAGAGGCGACATTTAAATAGCCATCTGAAGGACAGAAGTTAAACATGTACAGTATGGCTAAAGTACATCAGCATTTCCAGTACACAGGATAGCTAATGCCAAGAACCCTAAGGCAGAAATAATGTTGGCGTGTTCAAGGAAACAAAGAAGGCTTATGTTCCTAGACTAGTGGGTGAGGGTGGGGCAGAGGGAAGAGGGGACAGAGATGTAAAGTTGGGTGGGACTTTTTCTAAATAAGGAATATGGATTTCCTTCTAAATGTGAAGGGCAACCATTGTAGGATGGTAAGCAGGAGAGTATATAACCTAATTACATTTCATAAGGATCATTCTGGCTGCTATTGCTGTGTGAACAGATTATAAGAAGACAACAGTGCCAGTGGTTCACACCTGTAATCCCAGCACTTTGGGAGGCCAAGGCAAATGAATCACCTGTGGTCAGGAGTTCGAGATCAGCCTGACCAACATGGAGAAACCCATCTCTACTAAAAATATAAGAAAATGAGCTGAGCATGGTGGCACATGCCTGTAATCCCAGCTACTCGGGAGGCTGAGGCAGGAGAATCCCTTGAACGCAGGAGGTGGAGGTTTCAGTGAGCCGAGATCGTGCCATTGCACTCCAGCTTGGACAACAAGAGTGAAACTCAGTCTCAAAAAAAAAAAAAAAAAGACAACAGTGGAAGGAGGGAAGCTATTGCAATAACTCAAGCAAGAAATGATGACTTGTATTTCATGTATTTTATGGAAAGATGGAAAGAAGTGGGTGGGTTCAGGATGTGCTTTACAGGTAGAGTCAACAGGATTTGCTGATAAATTGGATTAAAACTATGAGGAAAATAGAAAAATCAACGAAAACTCCTATGTTTAGAGTTTTAGCAACTGGCTGGTGGAAGACAGAAAAGAACAGAGTTGGTGTGTGGGTGGAAAACATGATTAGACATCCCAGTGGAGAGGTCAGTCATGCAGGTTTTGCCCTATTCACTTCCACGCATCCTTTAACTGCTTGCTCTTTGCATTTATGCTCTCTTACCTCACTGCCTCTACTTATACTCTTTTTTTCCCTCTCTTTCTCTGCTTGGAGTACTCTAATATTTACAACTATGTTTCTAAATCCCCTTTAAGCCCTAATTCACATTTAACTTTCTTCTTGAAGCTTTCCCAATTTCCCACAGCCAGAAGTAAGCTTTCCACTCTGAAGTTTCCATGACTTCTATTTTCACCTCCCCTGTGATCCTATTTTATATGCAAGTGGCTTTCATTATATCCATTGGTATGTCTGCCTTTTTTCTTACCAGATTGTACTCTAAAAAGATTGGAATTCTCTTTGATGTATCTTTGTAATTCATTACAATATACTTACATAATGCATTGTACCATAGGACCTGGCAAGACTAGATAGATTCTCTAATATTGTGAAGATTATTTAAAACATGGAAGAGATCTTATTTTCTTTGTAGCTCAATCACTCTGCTATCTTTCTTGACTACCTTAATTTCTGTGTGTATTTTTTTAAGAATTTATAAAAACATAAATATGTAGAGTATGCTACAAATTTGATTCTGTTACTTTAGTTTCAATTAAATTTTCCCTCCCTAATAGATTTTAGTCTGTAAAAAGGAAAGTCATATTCAATTTCTTTTGTATATTCCCATTGCATCTGTTACAGTAAGGGTCCCCAACCCTCAGGCCGCAGACCAACCATCTATGGTCTGTTAGGAATCAGGCCACACAGCAGGAGGTGAGCGGTGAGTGAGTGAGCATTTCCACCTGAGCTCCACCTCCTGTCAGGTCAGCAGGGGTATTAGATTCTCACAGGAGTGCAAACTGTATTGTGAACTTTGCGTGTGAGGGATCTAGACTGCAGGTTCCTTACGAGAATCTAACTAATACCTGATGATCTGAAGTGGAATAGTTTTATCCCAAAACCATCTCCCCGCTACCCCGCCATCCCTACACCCCTTCCCCTATTCTCGGAAGCATCGTCTTCCACGAACACATTGTCTTCCACGGAAACATTGTTTTCCACTGGTCCCTGGTGCCAAAAATGTTGGGGACCATTGTATTACAGTGTCATGCAACTTCCTTATTAGAAGTTGCCTTTTTGTGATTGAGAACTACTCTGTCCTTCCTGAGGTACCATGATACAGGTTGGGAATGCAGAAGGAGACTTAATTCACTAGAAAGGCCTGTGTAAGAAGCACTCAGACTGCTGGAAGTAGAGTAAAGCGAACAATACTTCAAGCATCAGGCATTACATCCTTTATCCAACCAATTTGCTAGGAGTTAAATATGTTTGTTGCTGACAACAGTTAACATAGACTGTGAGAACTGCAGGTGAACTGTGTCACATTTTGTTTCAAAATGATTTCAGTGTCATGAGAAATGTTTTCTGTTGCTTTTAACTTGCAATAATTTGACACTTTTCCTCTTTTAAAAAGTTTTTATTATGCACAGTGGAGAAAATAATCCCAAAAGCTTATGAATACTGTATTAGGTTAGGTCAGAAGCCTAAAACTTGAAATTTTGTATGTTGATTTGAAAATTTACTATCAAACTTCTAAAACAATAAAATCTTGTTTTATAATATTTACCGGATACTCTGTCCTTCAGTGTACTTTTTGAACCCTGCAATATTTACAGTTTTATGATAATAATACTTTTCCTAAAATTCAGTTTATATAAATTAAATCAGATTCCAAATTTGCTAAATTTATGTTCTTTTTTTCATGTATGTAACTTATAGTTGTTCGTTCTCTTCTGTATGTATTAAGTTCTGGGCTCTTGCCTGCAGAATGTTTAATACATATATACTCCTCAAAAATACCCTCCAAATTCCACCTTTTCAGTGCTATGCCATAGTTTTTGTAGTAAGTTAATATGAGTCCATCACAGATATTTTATCCATCTAAGGAAACCAAATGGCTGTTTTGAATAGCCACTATTTTCCAGGAATATGCTGGAAGCAAGTAAACGGAAATGAAAGTCATGATTTTTACTCTCAAAGAACTTTCAATCTATTGAGAAAATAATAAAATTTTATGTTATTTTTCATAAGAAAGGTATACTAAATTACGTAGAAAATATATATATATATGTATTACAGATATGCATGGACTTAGATTGGTGTTTCTTTCCTAAGAGAATTACTTGAAGACATATTCCAGATAACTTTTAAATAAATAACTCAAGAAGCATAATATAAAAAGTAATGGCAATGAGAATAAAAGCCACTTTAAAAATGTGGTCATAGGCTGGGCACAATGGCTCATGCCTATAATCCTAGCACTTTGGGAGGCCGAGGCAAGTGGATCACCTGAGGTCAGTAGTTCGAAACCAGCCTGGCCAACATAGTGAAACCCCATCTTTACTTAAAAAAAAATACAAAAATTAGCTGAGTGTGGAGACAGGAGCCTGTAATCCCAGCTACTCAGGAGGCTGAGGCAAGATGAATCGCTTGAACCCAGAAAGCAGAGGTTGCAGTGAGCTGAAATCGTGCCACCACACTCCAGCCTGGGTGACAAGAGCAAAACTCCATCTCAAAAAAATATATATGATCATGAAAATTAAATACCAATGCAAGCTGCTATTCTTGGAAAAGAATATCTAGTTTAAAATATTTATATGACAGAAAGGCAAATAGCAGTTTGCAGATTAAATTAACAAGTATTAGCTGGCAGGCAGGGGATGAGGGTAGAGTAAAGAAGGCATATTTCTCATCCTCCCATGCATAGGTGGGAATCAGAAGCTATAGATTTGTTCTTGAATTTAATTATTAGGGATATCATTCATATATACAGTTGACTAATCTAACAACAATGATGGGTAGAAGTTAAGACAGGATTTCTTCTCTCCAGATCACCACAGGCAATAAAAGTAAACAAGGTAGAATTTATAGAGCATTGAACAAAAAATAAAATAGAACAGTCTAAGAGATGGGATTCAGGAGTCAGACTAGCTATCCTGAAATACCACCTTGATCAAAGGTAAATTACTTGACATAACACAGCACAGGTTTCCCCAATCATTATGTAAAATCCATTCACCTTTTAATATACATATTTAATGTGTGCCTACTATGTGCCAGCTACAGTTTTAGATGTTGCTATGATCTGAATGTCTCCCAAAAATTATGTGTTGAAACTTAATCCTTACTGTGGTGGTATTAAGAGGTGGAGCCCTTGTACTGAGTCATGAGGGCGCTGCCCTCATGAATGGATTAGTGCCTTATAAAGAGACTAGAAGGAATTAGCTTAAGCCTTTTTTTGCCCTTCTCCTGTCCATGATGTGAGAACACAGTGTTCACTTCTTTTGCCATGTGAGGCAAAGACCCTCGCCAGATACCAAATGCTGGCATTTTGATCTTGGACTTCCCAAGCTCCAGAACTGTGAGGAAATAAATTCCTGTTCTTTATAAATTATCCAATCTAAGGTATTTTGTTACAGCAGCTCAAACTAAGACTTACACTAAGATCATAATGTTGAATAAAACAGATAAAGTTGCAGCTCTCTGTGGGTGCCTACCCTGTAGATAGGGACACTCACTTTTAGGAAAGGAATAGATAAATTCATAATATTATAAGGTAATGAAACAAAGAGCTATGAAGAAAAATAAAGGAGAATGAGTAGATGAGAGTTTGTTCTATGTATCCATATCACTGTTGAATTTTAGTCCAGGAGAAAGAGTACTATTTAAATAAATTTTCAGGAAGTGCTCTGTGAGATGACATTTTAGCAAAACTCTGAAAGATGTGAAGGAATGATCTACTGAAAATCTGAGGAAAACATTTCAGGCCTAAGGAAACAAGCACAAAGGCCTCAAGATGAGAAGGAGTCTATTATGTAAGAAACAGTAGAAGCCCAGTGTGGATACAGCTGGGTGAGCTTGAGGAAAACCATACAAGATGTAGCCAGAGACAGATAGGGGCCAGGACTGTGAGGTCTTCCAGGCCATGATAACAAGTTTGGATTGTATTTTATGTGTAACAGTTACAAAGTTTTTAGTTAGAAGCGGACATGACCTGATTTTCATTTCTAAATGCCTTCTTTCTGGCTGTTCTATGGAGAACAAGGAAGGCAAGGAGAGCAAGAGTGAAAGCACCAAGTCCAACCTGAAAGCTTTTGCAGTAATGAAAATAAGAAATGATGGCAGTTTGTTCTAGGATGAATGTAATTTGAAAATAGACCGAAGAGCCAGGCGCAGTGGCTCACGCCTGTAATCCCAGCACTTTGGGAGGCCGAGGCAGGTGGATCACCTGAGGTCTGAAGTTCGAGACCAGCCTGGCCAACCTGACAAAACTCTGTTTCTACTAAAAATACAAAAATTAGCCAGGCGAGGTGATGGATGCCTATGGTCCCACCTACTCGGGAGACTGAGGCAGGAGAATCACTTGAATCCAGGAGGCAGAGATTGCCATGAGCTGAGATTGCATCACGGCACTCCAGCCTGGGTGATAGAGCGAGGCTATGTCTGACATAAATAAATAAATAAATAAATAAATAAATAGACCTAATAGGATTTTGCCGATGGTATAGAGTATAAGGTAAAAATGGAATTAAGGGTAGGTCCTAGATTGTTTATGTGAGCAACAGGGAATATAAATATGCAATTTACTGAGATGAGGCAGATTGGGAAAGGAGCCGATTTAGAGCTAGAGATCGAGTTTCATTTGACATGTTAATTTTTGTATGTTTGTTACCCATCCTATTGGTGATGTCCAGTGGCAGAGTGAAGCTCTGCCTTTTACTGAAGATCATTCCTTCACATCTTTCAGAGTTTTGCTAAAATGTTATCTCACAGAGCACTTCCTGAAAATTTATTTAAATAGTACTCTTTCTCCCGGACTAAAATTCAACAGTGATACGGATACATAGAACAAACTCTCATCTACTCATTCTCCTTTATTTTTCTTCATAGCTCTTTTTTTCATTACCTTATAATATTATGAATTAATTCCTTTCCTAAAAAGCAAAAAAAGACTAGCTAGCCTGAAATTATCAGCACGTAGGTGACATTTAGAACCTCGGAACTGCATACCATCACAGCCCGGAATGGGTGTAAATAAAGAGAAGTTGGTGCCTAACATGGAGTTTGGAAAGGAAGGAGCCAGCAATGAAGGCTGAGAAGGAAAAAGATCTGGGAAGTCTGATGATCAAAAAGCCAAGGAACAAAATTATTTCATGGAAGGGAGAATGATCAGCCATTTCACATACTGCTGTGAAGTTGAGGAAATTGATCACTGAGAATTCACCATTGGATGTGATAACATGGGGATTAGCTCTTTAAATGGAATGGTGGGATGCAGTCCTGATTAAAATGAATTCAAGAGAGAATGTGACATTAGGAAATAGAGACAATAAATATAGACAATCTTTGAGGACTTTTTACTGTCAAGAAAAAGCATAGAAATTTGAGGTAATTGGAAGGGAGCCTGGGGAAAAGAGATTTTTATTAAAGATGAGAGGCATTTTAATATGTTTGTATGCTGATAGGAATAACCCAATAGAAAGAAAAATAAATGATGCAGCAAGAGAAGGAATGATTGCAGGATAAACCCCAGGGTGGATGAGAGGGATTGGGAATCAGTATGCAATTAGAGGGGCTGACTTTAGGAACAAAGCAGGCAACTCATCAGCTCTTTAAGAGAAAAGGCAGACTGTGTGGGTCTGAATGCACTCAACTGGCAAATTTGTTAATGAGAAGGTAAGGTAGGTCTCTTCCAATTTGCTTCCACTTTCTTTTGAAAAATAAAAAGTGATCCCATCGGTTGACAGTGAGAAGTAGGGTGAGGTATAGGATGTTTATTGAGAGGGGAGAAAGTGTGAATTGTCTTCTAGGAGGTTGACAAACTGAACTTGCTAGAGAATGTTGTTGGATTGTCTGGCAGTGCTGAGATTTGTGGCAATCACTTTAAGCAGAGACAGCAAAACTATGTGTTTTTATTCAGCCACATTCAGCTGCTTAAATATGAGTGCAAAGTAGATGGATTCTAGACTTAATCAGAATTGGAACTTTAGCAGTTGGGTACAACATTTGGAGAGAGATGAGAGGAAGATGAGATGCGTGTAAAATGGAATGATCATAATGGTGAACTACAAAATTTGTCTAGGTAGAAATTGTGAGCAAAGGGATTGATGGACTTTTAAAAATGGCGTCATTTTGGTATGTGTAACTGAAGCATTATTGAAATAAAGAACAAACTTTTTTTGTTTTTTTGAGACAGAGTCTCACTCTTGTCACCAGAATGGAGTGCAGTGGCATGATCTCGGCTCACTGCAACCTCTGTCTCCCAGTACTCAGTGTGTGGTCACAGTTAGCAGCACTGGCTTCATCTGGGAACTGGTTAGAACTACAGAATCTTAGACACAACCTAAACTTACTAAAATGGCGTCTGCACTTTGACAAGAGCTCAAGGTAATTCCCATACTGATAGAGTTTGAAAAGCACTTAAAACCATGCCTGATATGTAGTCCCCACTCAATAAATTAGTTTCCATCATTACTATGCCTTATGAAGTTTAATTATCACAAAGTACCTAATGATAATCTAAGTTCTTAAAGTTCTTTTTCAAATTAATCTCTCTTACAAACTAGATGATTCAAGATCCCACATTTTGTTATCTGGTTTAGTAACTGAGGAGTCTTTATGACTCAAATTTGATTCAGTACAAAAGAACACTTCTTATCCCAGATGTTCAAGATGATATTTTATCATTTTAAAATCTTGCCATTGTATATCCATAGTTTGTTCAGGGCCAGGCATGGTGGCTCACGTCTGTAATCCCAGTACTTTCGGAGGCCGAGGTGGGCAGATCACCCAAGGTAGGGAGCTTGTGATCAGCCTGGCCAACATGGTGAAACCCTGTCTCTACTAAAAATACAATTAGCTGGGTGTGATGGCAGGTGCCTGTAATCCCAGCTACTCCAGAGGCTGAAGCAGGAGAATCATTTGAATCCAGGAGGTGGAGGTTGCAGTAAGCCAAGATTGCGCCACTGCACTCCAGCCTGAGCGACAAGAGTGAAACTCTGTCTTTAAAAAAAAAAAAAAAAAAAGGTTTGTTCAATGGTTGATTCACCCATTTATTCATGCAACAAATTACTGATTTCTTAGCACGTCTAGATACAATGCTGCATGCTAGGGAATCAACACGAAAAAAATTGTAGATCTTAACCTCAATGAACTCAAAGATGGGGAAACACGAGGAAAAATACAACATGGAATAAGCTAGTTATTCTTAGTTACTCTAAGAGAAGAATGTCCTGAGTGCAGAGGAGCCTCGGGTAAAAAACACCTTAGCCTACCTGATGGGTCAGAGCACACTGCTTCACTTTTGAGCTCAAGATCCAGACCAGCTACCTAATTTTTAGAACCCAGTGCTAAATAAAAACACAATGCCCCTTGTTCAGAAATTATTAGAAATTTGAAGAAAGAAACAGCAGAGCATCAAACCAAATGGCTCTTTGAGATAAATCAACGTGGGGCCCTATGCAATTGCATAGGTCACACAACCATTACTTGAATTTTTTTTTCTTTTTTTTTTTTTTTGAGATGGAGCCTCACTCTGTCGCCCAGGCTGGAGTGCAGGGGGACAATCTCGACTCACAGCAACCTCTGTCTCCTGGGTTCAAATGAGTCTCCTGCCTCAGCCTCCCAAGTAGCTGGGATTACAGATGCCTGGCTAATTTTTGTATTTTTAGTAGAAACAGAGTTTCACCATGTTGGCCAGAGTGGTCTCGAACTCCTAACCCCACCTGCCCCAGCCTCCCAAAGTGCTGGGATTACAGGTGTGACCCACTGCACCTGGCCCATTATTTGGATTTTAAGAATGAATAGTTATCCATTAGATGCAAGAGACTGCAATTGAACATTTCTAGATTTAAGCAAAAATTGATCAATTAATCTTGTATTTATTCCAGAAATGAATTTATTCAGTTATTTTGTTTTCTGAATTACATCAAAGAAGATACATCCCTGTGCACTAAAATACCATATTTGGGTTGGCATTTAGTGGATTGCTTTTCCCTTTTTATCCAGTTCTGTTTTGTTTTTTTCCTACAAATTTGTAGGTCATTTTCCTCTCTTATAAATGAAAACATTTCCTTCCGTTTTATCACCCACCTCCCATCTCCTACCACAGATACAGTGAAGAGCTGCTGTTTGGAAAGCAGTTTTCTTTGGCACCATTGAGGCTACATCCTGTTTGTTTGAATTTGATTGCCCTCAACACACAAATTAAAAGAGAGTACATTAACAGAGATGTTAAGTTTTCAAAGTGAGAGACTACTGATAAGATTTTTAAGATCCCTGAAAATAGTTTCAAGTTTAAGTCAAAGTTAGTGAAGCAAACATTTCCAATGAAAGATTTAAAATAGTCTACTGAAAACTACCTGTGCATCTACCTCCCCAATTCCCATATCACAGAAATTCTTTAAACCTAGGTCTGACTTAAAATGATTTTTCTATTTCATCATCTATGTAGTGAAGAATAAGCCTGTTTCATTCAGATTCACAGTTAATAGATACTTTCTTGTTTATTTTGATGGGTCAGTGATGGATTACATTTGTGAAAATTAATAGTGCTGGATATATAATACATCTATAATAATTGCTAATTATTCTATAAGGTAAAGTAGGTAAAATGATTATATAAAAGTTAAAATAAATTATTCTACTAAACAGCTAATGAATGTACTATATTTAAAGTTACTTAATCATATCATTATAGAGTTTATTTTGCAGATGAAGAAATTAAGATAAGAGGTTAAGTGACATACCCGAAGTCATACAGCTTTTTGAAGCAGAACTGGGAATCGGAAACTGCCTTTGCAAAATTATAACTGACAAAATTATAGCAGTGAAAGAGATCTTACCTGACTCCATCTTGCTTCTAACCTCCAAGCTGTTCCTCGTCCATTCCTGGGAATAGGCCAAACTAACTTTGGGAGAAACTTATGGTTTAACTGTGAAACAATGACGATAACAGCGCTTTCCCAAAACAAATCCCCTTCCTACCTAGGGACTAGATTGCTCTTGCAGAACTAACAAATCAGCCACAAGATCAGAAGTTATGGCTTCGGAGTCTTGCAACTGGAGACTGCAAGATTCTGACCCTCCCCAAATTGCTCCTTGGGGATAACAACACTATGGTAAAACCCTAGAACAGCGCTTGAGATATTTTGTAAACCCTGTACTCGATGTCGATGGATCAGCTGGCACCACTCAGATCAATAAACTGGCTCATCTGGTCTTGTGGCCCCCAGGAATTGATTCAGCCTGAGAGGACAGCTTCGGCTCACTATGATTTCATCTCCCACCTGACCAATCAGCACTCCTGACTCACTATCCCCACTACCTACCAAAGTTTCCTTAAAAAGCCTGATCCCCAGGGAGACTGGTTTCAGTAATAATGAAACTCTGGTCTCCCATCATGCCACCAGCTCTGTGTGAGTTAAACTCTATTGCAATTCTCCTGTCTTGACAAATCAGCTCTGTCTAGGCAGGGGGAAAGGAGAACCCTTTGCGGGGTTACAAGCCTCCTTGCTCCTGGTTTACTTTTTCTCATGGGTTTAATATAATATTTGAATGTAACATAAAATTTGAATACACTCAGAGGCACTACAAAAATTCAAAGTTGAATTAAACTCTGGGCCATTTTGAAAATGTAATTAGACTTAGGAGCCAATTTTCATCCAATCATTAACATTGCTGAATGCCATCTGACTATATCTTACCTCTCTAGGCTTTATCAGCAATATCTAATAAATATGTATCATAATGTAAACTACCAAACAGTGTTATTTTACTCTTTGCAAGGACTTTGGAAATAACTGCAAATTGCTTGCTTCTTTCTTTTGTCTCTTTCTTCTGGTTTTGTGTGTGTGTGTGTGTTTAAAAAATATGAAAAATAGATATATCAGAATAAAGTCTTCTTGTAATATTATGTTAAATTATTTAATAATAAGTTTAATAATTAGAAAATAAAATGTTATTAACACTATATATGTATAATAGTTGTATGACAAATTAAATCTTTGGCCAAATGGTTTGCTTATAATTTTGAGTGGTTTGATAAAATAAAATCATGTTAACCTACAACAGGGAAAATAATAAATTGAAAATAATAACTTGAAAATTATTTTATACCTGAAAATCATTTTAGCCTCTATTTTAAACGACTAGATTTTGTTCTGGACTAATTCAAAGAATAGCTTTTGTCACATTTAGTTTATAAAGACCCAGATACCTATTGAGATTATTTTGCCTATGTGATTTTTTTGAAATAAAAATTTTATTGAAGTGTAAGTACAAAAAGTGCACAAATCATAAGGTAAAAGTTAATTAATACTATTTATTTTCTAATTATTGCTGGTATATAAAAATAACTATTAATGATGACCTTTTATTCTGTGCTGTCCCTAAATTCACTTATTAATCCTAATGATTTACTGGTAGCTTCTCTTAAATTTTCTATGGACATAATCATGTCATTTGTGAATAATGACATCTTTATTTTTCTTTTCCTATACTTATCCATTTTATTTATTATTCTTGTATTATTGTTTGGCAGGGGTAAACAAATAGCATCTTTCTCTGAAAATGTTTATGTAAGTATGTTTTAACTTTTACCTTTAAATAATATTTTCACTGGATATAGAACTACAGGTCAGCTGTTATTTATTTCATTATTTTAAAAGTGTTAATCCACTCTCTCCCATCATTTCAGTTGGAAAATCAACTGTCTTATTTTTACTCATTTTAAGATAATGTGTCTATTATTCCTTTGCTTTAAGATTTTCTTAATTGTCTTTATTTTACAATCATGTGCCTTTTGTGTGGTTTACTTTGCATTTACCCTTCTTGGGTGGTGTAGTACTTCTTGAACTTGAAGCTTGATATCTTTTGTCAACTTTGAAAAATCCTATGCTATTAATTCTTTCAATATTGCTTCTCTCTCTCACTCCCTTCTGAGGTTCCAACGACACACATATATTGGCATTTTTATTACTGATCCAAGTATGTCTTCTGCTGTTTTTCTGCTTCTTAAATCCTATTTTCTCCATGTTGCAGCTTGAACACTTTCTGCCTCAATTTGGCAATTCTCTCTTCAGCTATGTCTAATCTGGTATTAATTCCATTTACGGAATTTTAAAAATATTTCTATTATTTAACGTAACACAGGTACAGAAAACTTAAGAAAGTGTATATAATGAATAATCTTGGAAAGGACTAAGCATATCAAGAGCTACTCCAGAGCTCTCTCCATGGTCCCTGCCCAATCACAATACCCTCTAGCCCCTAGAGGTAGTCAATATTTTTGACTTTTACAGTAATATAAGCTTATGAATTTTTTTTAACCTGAGGACATTATACTAAGTGAAATAAGCCAGCCACAAAAAACAGATACTGTAGGATTCTATTTATACAAGGCCCTTAAAGTGGTAAAAATCATAGAGACAGAAAGTAGAATTGTGGTTGTCAGGAATTGATGGTGGCAGAGAGAGAATGGGGAGTTATTGTTTAATGGGTACAGAGTTTCAGTTTTACCAGCTGAAGAGTTATGGAGAGGGATGATGGTGATGGTGGCACGATGTTATGAAGTATTGTACTGAATACCACTGAACTGTATGCTTAAAGTGATTAAGATAGTTAATTTTATGTTATGTGTATATCACCACCACCATGACAACAACAACAAAAAATATTTTTTAAAAAACCTATAGGATGATTTAAGTCCTTAAGAGGTGTCATCTTCTTTCTAGAAGGGATTCATTTTTGTCAGAGCAGGCAGTTTGATTTAGGGGAGATAGCCTTTATCTAATCTAAGATTTTGTTGATTGAGAGCAATATTTAGTTCTATGAAGGCTGATGTATTACCTGTTCACCTTTATTCCAATGGTATAGCCCTTTAGGACTCCCAGCTGAAAGTATGGAATATTTACCAAGAGCCCTCCTCCTTGGAAGACCCTATACTCCTATTTGGTCTTCCCAGACTTGAGGCTGCCAAAAGGTTTACTCAGCTTTTTAGCCTTTTAGCGTTGTTGATGAATCAACAAGTGCCTCAAGCAGAAAAGTGGTACCACATGTTGGGTTAAAATCTCGAAATTTCCCTCATCTCCAGAAACTTGGCCCTCAAGTACTCACTTCCTTGGCAGCTTTTAAACCATTTTTAAAACTCATTTTTTAAAACTAGCTTTTCTGGTTATTTTTATGAAGTTGTTCTAATATAAAGTAGTCTGCCATAGCTGGATGTGAAAATCTTACCTATGTAATTCCTTTGGGTTTATTCATTTAGCAAGCATTGAAGCCAAAGATATAATTACAGGCATACTTTGGAGATATTGTAGGTTTGGTTCCAGACTACTGCAAGAGAGTATCACAATAGAGGAAGTCGCATGAAATTTTTTATTTCCGAGCATATATAAAAGTTATGTTTACACTGTATTGTAGTCCATTAAGTATCGAATATCATTGTGTCCTTAAGAACAATATGTCTCAAAAACAAAGTACATACCTTAATTTCAAATACTTTATTGCTAATAAATGCTAATGGTCATCTGAGCCTTCAGTAAGTTGAAATTTTTTGTTGGTGGAATGTTTGCCTTATTGTTGATAGCTGCCAACTGATCAGGGTGGTGATTGCTGAATGTTGGATTGATTGTGGCAATTTATTAAAATAAGACAACAATGATGTTTGCTGCATCAATCGATTCTTCCTTTCATGAAAAATTTCTTTGTAGCATATCATACTGTTTGGTAGCATTTTACCCACAGTAGAACTTATTTCAAAATTGGAGTCAATCTTCTCCAATCCTGCTACTGCCTTATCAACTAAGTTTAGGGAATATTCTCAATATTTTGTTGTCATGTCAACAATATTCACAGCATCTTCAGCAGGGGGTAGATACCATCTCAAGAAACCACTTTCTTGGCTTATTCATAAGAAGCAACTCCTGATTTGCTCAGGTGTTTTTTGTTTTTTTGGTTTTTGTTTGTTTGTTTTTAATGAGATTGTAGCAATTCAGTCACATCTTTACACTCCACTTCTAACTTTAGTTGTCTTACTATTTCCACCAGATCTGTATTTACTTCCTCCATTGAAGTCTTGAACCCCTTTAAAGTCAACCATGACTTTAAAGTTGGAGTGAACTTTTTCCAAACTCCCGTTAATGTTAATATTTTGCCTTCCTTCCATGGTCACAAATAATCTTCATGGCATCTAGAATGGTAAGTTCTTTTCAGAAGGTTTCCAATTTACTTTGCCCAGATCAATCAGAGGAATCCCTTTCTATAGCAGCTATAGCCTTACGAAATGTGTTTCTTAAATAATAAGGCTTGACAGTCAAAATTACTTCTTGATCCATGGGCTACCGAATGGATGTTGTGTCAACAGGCATAAAAAACATTAGGCCGGGCATGGTGGCTCATGCCTATAATCCCAGCACTTTGGGAGATCGAGGTGGGTGGATCACGAGGTCAGGAGATTGAGATCATCCTGGCTAACATGGTGAAACCCCGTCTCTACTAAAATACAAAAAAAACTAGCTGGGTGTGGTGGCGGGCGCCTGTAGTCCCAGCTACTCAGGAGCCTGAGGCAGGAGAATGGCATGAACCTGGGAGGTGGAGCTTCCAGTGAGCCAAGATCGCACCACAGCACCCCGGTCTGGGCAACAGAGCGAGACTCCATCTCAAAAAAAAAAAAAAAACACAACAACATTAATCTCCTTGTACATTACTATCAGAGCTCTTGGGTGACCAGGTTCATTGTCAATAAACAGTAATAAATTGAAAAGAATATTCTTTTCTGAGCAATAGGTCTTGACAGTAGGCTTAAAATATTTGGTAAGCCATGCTACAAACAGATATGCTGTTATACAGGCTTCATTGTTCCATTTACAGAGCACAGGCAGAGTAGATTTAGCATAATTCTTAAGGGCCCTGGAATTTTCAGAATGGTAAATGAGCATTGGCTTCAACTCAACTCAAATTCACAAGCTACATTAGTTTCCAGCGAGAGAGTTAGCTTGTTCTTTGAAACTTTGAAGCCAAGCATTGACTTCTCTCTAGCTATGGAAGTCATAGATGGTATCTCCTTCCAATAGAAGGCTGTTTCATCTACATTAAAAATCTGTTATTTAGTGTAGCCACTTTCATCAATGATCTTAGCTAGATCTTCTGGATAACTTGCTGCAGCTTCTATATCTGCACTTGCTGCTTCACCTTGCACTAGAAAAGTTAAGAAGATGGCTTCTGTCCTCAGCCTTCATGAACCAACCACTACTAGCTTCCAGCTTTTCTTCTGCAACTCCTTTGCCTCTCTTAGCCTTCATAAAGTTGAGGAAACTTATGGCCTTGCTCTGGATTGCGTTTTGGCTAAATTATGGAAATGTCGTTCCTGGTTTGATCTTCCATCCAGACTACTCAAACTTTCTTGATATCAGCAATAAGGCTGTTTTACTATCTTATCATTCATGTGTTCACTGGAGTAGCACTTATCATTTTCTTCCTGAATTTTTCCTTTGCATTCACACCTTGGCTAACTGGCACAAGAGGCCTAGCTTTCAGCTTATCTCTGCTTTTGACATGTCTTCCTCACTAAGTTTAATCATTTCTAGCTTTTGATTTAAAATAAGACTTGTGACTCTTCCTTTCACTTGAACACTTAGAGGCTATTGTAGGGTTATTAATTGGCTTAATTTCAATATTGTTGTGTCTCAGGGAATAGGGAGGCCCAGGAAAGGGAGAGAAATAGGGGAGCGACTGGTCATTGAAGCACTCAGAATACACACCACATGTATTGATTAAGTTTGCCTTTTTACATGGACATGGTTCATGACACCCCAAAACAGTTATAATAGTAACATCAAAGATTGTTTATCACAGGTCACCATAACAGATATAATAATAATGAAAGTGGAATATTGTGAGAATTACCAAAGTGAGCACATGATGTTGGAAAAATGGCACCGATAGACTTGCTTGACACAGGGTTGCCACAAACCTTCAATTTGTGAGAAAATGCAATATCTGCAGAGAAGGATAAAGTGAAGCGCAATAAAACGAAGTATGCCTGTACACTGTTTAGTTGTTTTTTAAGTGGACTTCTAAAGCAATGCATGTACTAGACAATGTCTTAAACTTTGTGTATCCCTGTGCATATACTTTTTTTTTTTGAGACAGGGTCTCACTCCCATTGCCCAGGTGGGAGTACAGTGGTGTGATTATAGCTCATTGCAACCTCAACCTCCTGGGCTCAAGCGACCCTCTCACCTCACTTTTTGAGTTCTCACTATGTTGTGCAGGCTGGTCTCAAACTCCTGGGCTCAGCTCACCTTGGCTTCTCAAAGTGCTGGGATTATAGGCCTGAGCCACCGCACATGGCCTACATATGCTTCAAGGTCAGAAAGGATCTTACAGCTACCTGTTTGGGCTGTCTATGTATCACATCATGTTTTGTTTCATCTGTTAATGTTATTTAATGATAATAAGAAGTCTAAGAATATACCGTCATGTTGAAATAACTTAATTCCTAAGTTTTTATTTCTATGTTGATGTACATATGCAAAGGAATAAAATGTTCTAAAGTAAAAGAGAAGTATTAGCAGATTAAGTTCTCTGTCTCACACACACACACGCACACACACATCATGTAATATTTACGAAAGCTTTGATTAACACAGGGAGCTACATTTCGTATTGAATGGTATTGTGCTCACTGATCTGGTATTTATACACTCAACAGGCATCTCTTTATAACTAACCCAAATATTACTACACCAGTATGTGTAGAACTACAGGCAAGCTGCTCAGCAGGTACAGGGCACCGAAGCCTCAAGATACAGAGAAGTCTTACAGCATGCCTTAAGCACTTAATCTCAAAAACAAATCCGAGTTATTCCATTAATTTCCATTTCCCCCTAATGTTTTACTTTTATAATTTTCTACACTCTCATTTTGAAAAAAATATTATAACATTGATCAGAATGGGCCTCCAACTTTGTTTCCCTGCCACTCCTCAATCCCTCTTTACATTCTATGGTACACCTCTTTCATGCAAGAGATGTATTACTAATAATGGTAGTGCGTAAAAACTAAAATCTTAATAGTACAATATTTATTTTATTTTATGTATTTATTATGTTTTGAGACAAGGTCTCCCTATGTCGCCCAGGCTAGAGTGAATTTGCATGATTTCTGCTCACTGCAACTTCCACCTCCTGGGCTCAAGTGATCCACCCACCTCAGCCTCCCAAGTAGCTGGGACTACAGGTACATGCCACCACTCTTGGCTAGCTTTTGTATTTTTTGTAGAGACAGGGTTCTTGCTATGTTGCCCAGAGTAGTCTTGAACTCCTGGGTTCAAGTGATACACCCACCTCAGCCTCCCAAAGTGCTGGGATGGCAGGCATGAGCCACCACATCCGATCACAATATTTAAAAATACTCAAGAAGATCACTATTTAAATGCAGTTTATTTGGCATTCTTTTTTTAAATAAAAAATTTACTCATTAATCTATTCATTTTTAAATGAATAGTTATTAAGCAGCCTATAAATTGAGTCTAACTTTTTTTGAGTGCGAGACAGCATACTAGATATTAGATATTTTACTCTAAAATGAAGGTCAAGTGATCAAATAATGGATTATGAGACTATTAAAAATTCAAAATATCCATGGAAATTATAAAAAACTGAATAACAGAGAAAAATAGATGCCCATTCTATAAAGTATACTACAGATATCATTTGGTGATATTTTTGATAGCATAAGTGTTGGGTTGTACTTCTGGAATCTTGAGCCATTAAGTCTAAATTATTTTTAATCTGTCCTAAAGCCTGCAAAAATATAAGATGGAATCTGGAGTTACAGAGTAATTCTCATAGTCTTGTATGTTAATTATGTATTAAATTCTTGAACAGTATTGCCATTTCAAACAATGCATACACCCAGATCAATCTTTGGATTTGAAACTATTATTAAAATAACATTTGTAAAGTATGAGGGGATAATCTTGATGTTATACCCATGATAGTTTCTGAATCATTTCCTTCATTTTTATACTAAAAATGACCAAGTTTGAAAATAATAGTAATATTACAAAAATGAGTCTTTGCCTAGGCTTAGAAGATATCCTATATTGCTATTTAGGTTCTTTTCTCAAAATAAAAAATTGTTTTCGCCCAAGGAATTCAGTTATCTGTACCATTATGGAAAAATCTTGGTATTACATGCCAACAGTGTCACCCAGGATCATTGAATTACCTGTTAAAGCTCCTGTAATCAGGCAGTTCTGCCTTTCCTTCAGGCTTGAAAAGTTTAGGATATAAAGCCTCTAAAAGCTCTGGATCATTGCTAATGGCTTGTTCCCAAGGAGATTGATAGTACTTAGGGACAGCTGTGGTGTTGAATTTTTCGGGAGGAATTTCCTTCAGTGGTCCAGAATATCCTTTGGAAAAATATAGCAAAAATAAGTAAACACTGTGCCTGAGAGTTACTAACCTCCACCCAACATTTTACCATGTTTGATTTTTCATGCTGGGATAAATTTATGAAGCATGCATCCTTTTCATGATCCCTTAGAAAACAGCAGTCTGCAAGTGTTAGACATTTCAGAGCTCCTGTAAGCTTATGGAACTTTAAAAGTAAACCATTTTTCTTAATGTTTAATTTTTCCAAATTATACAGTTTTTTCTTGACTATCTTAGTATATATATTTTTCCAGTAAAACCGTTCATTTCATTTTCTAAAAATTGTGCTCCTTGCATTAATTCACACTAGACTTTAGATACCACAATTAATTAATTTAAAAATGTTAATATTGAGTGCCTATTGTAGTCTAAGCTAGGGGAAATCACAACGAAGACAAAATCTCCCTCCCTCCAGAGCTGATTCTTTAGAGGTGATGTTTGGGTCTTGTCTATCTTCAATTGCTGAGTGCTCTGTAAACTGTTTAAGCTTCAAGAAGATGAAGTAACTTGTTTCCACTTCCTTATTTAGGTCCAGCTCTTCTTATCTCCTGATGTATCCATCCCCTGTTTATTTTGTTCCTCAAGATTTCTTACCTAACTTTTCTGCTTCTGATCTCACCTCCCCAGTTTATTCTTCCCATAACAGCTGGGAATTTTCTGTAAATACTGTTTAAAAGTCACGGAAATTCTTGGCATAGATCTTTAAACCTTTTTCACATGCATAGAGTGACACTCTTCCAGTTTTCTAAGGCACAGTTATCTACTTTCTGTTTACACTGCCATATTACCTAATTATATCCCTGCAATTCTCTCTTCCACCATGTCAAATCCCTTTACCATTTGATGACTTCTACTTTTAGATTTCTCTGATGCTCTTTCCCATCTCTGCAATAATTTTGATTTCTTCTGTCCAAGCATGCCTATTTTCTCTTTACACTAAAATGTTTGTCTCCTCAAAAAAAAAAAAAAAAGCCCTTTCCTGATAATTCCATGTCTAAACAGTTATTTGTGATTATTTAATTTTCTTCAGATTGCCTCCAGTATCTAATAGAAATGTTTTTTGGTAGGCTCCTTTTCTCTGCTTACCACTTAAATACTGTTGTTCCTCAAAGCTCTTTTCTTACACAATGCACTCTACCTAGAAAATTCCATTTAATATTCATAGCTTCGATTGTGACCTATGTATTGATAATTCTTTTTTTAAAAAAAATCAAGCCCTCTAGTCAATTATTCACTATATTTATCAAAATAAATGATCCAGTGGCACCATTTATAACTTATCTAGACCTAAATGCAGCCATTTTCTAATATATTCTACTTCTTTTTCTACTTTGGTTATTTTAGCAAATGTTATCACTTTACTCTCAGATGCCCAAGACACAGCATTATCTGAAAAGTCTCCCTCATCCCCACAAGAAATCACAAAGTGTAACCAACTATACTTCCTAAGGATTTCTAAAACAGTGGGTCTCATATTATTGTGTGTCTGAATTATCTTGGATACGTATTTAAAATGTAGATAATAGGATCCTCCCTCGAAAAGTTTGGCTTCAGTAAGTCTCAGGTATGACCTAAAACTCCATTGTTTAACAAACTCTTATACAAATCTTATGCAGGTGATCTACAAACAGAACAATGAGGAACATTGCTCTAAAAAATTCTCTTTACATTTCTGTTACTCCTGCCCTGGGTCAGGCCCAGGTGTCTCTTGCCTGGGTGTTCACCACAGCTTCAAAACTAATCCTTTAGCTCTAACCCTCTCCCAGCCACCCTCCACACTGCTGCCCCAGGAGACCTTCCTAACTGGCTACACTCTTCCCCTGCTCAGGGGGCCGTAATGCCCCCCAGGACAAAATCGCAACGACTCAGCATGACCCATGTGGCCCTTCCACCCATCCAGCTTCACCACATGCTTTCTCCTTTCACACTCTTTGCTCCAGGATTATGGATCTAGTTACTTGTTGCTTGGGGTGCCCCTTATGCCCCCCTACTTGGTCCATTTATTTTCTGTGCCTGGAATGTTCTCCCTACTTCTTATCATGTGCAAATTTCTATTACAAGCCTTGGCTTCAGATCACCCTTCTATGAAGCCATTCCTGCCTCCCCAAGGAAAAGAGTTCTCTTTTCTGTGTCTTGTCTTTGTATATTATATGTAACTCTATCACCGTAACTACCACATTTCATTTCCTATTCCTTTCCTGGAGTTGAACAGAGGTCAGACCTTTAAAAACCAGAAAATTTTAAGTTTTATAAAATTTTTAAAAATTCCTCAAAATCCCACCACCCTAACACAAGTATTTAGTTTTGTGTATTTTCTTCCAGTTTTTCTTCACACATAAACATAATGATCACATAGCTAGAACATCTAGTGTAGTATTACGTTTTTCCCAAAAATTTGTTGAAAATACTTTTAAATGTTTCTATATCATGTTCATAATTATTTTAAGGGTTTCACAATAATCTATTAAATTAAGTAACCATAGTTATATAATCTTTTCCCAATTTTGAACATTCAGGGTTTTCTAATTTCTTTTTATAGATGTCATTAAATAACAACTTTTTTTCATTTTTGATACGCTGAGTTATTTACAGAAAAGAATGTGCTTATGTTTAACCACACAGAAATATTACAATTCAGCAATGCCATATGTCTACATTTATTTGATTTTTAAATATGTTTTAATATAACTGAAATTTAGATAAATTTTATTTTTACAGTATTATGGCATTTTCATACTATTCTTTATTCATGTATGAAAAAAGTTGGCTTTTGGATACATAGTTGGCTAATCACTAACAAATTAATTTGCTAAATTGGAATAATTATAGTTTGTTTACTGAGGTTATTGTACTTTTCAACTATGGTCACCCTGTTGTGTTGTCAAATACTAGGTCTTATTTATTCTTTACTGCTTCATAGACATTCATAACCTCAAAGTCTTGATTTATAAAATGAGGATTGCAATTAGTATGTCATAGAGTTACTGTGAAATTAAAGAAGAAAATATATATCACAGCACTTTATAAATTATGCAATCCTATACAAATAGGATTTCAATATAATTACAAATTACTTATTGTAATTTTCAATATAGCAGGTGATTAACAGACCATCTAAAACAAAGAACATATGGCTACTATAAATGTTTTATGTGATTCCTTTAGGTCTGAATTTTTGCATTTGTCTTGTATTTATCCAAAAAACCTTTTTTTTTTTTTTTGAGTCACGATCTCACTTTGTTTGTTGCCCAGGCTGAAGTGCAGTGGTGTGATCATGGCTCAGTGCAGCCCTCACCTCCTGGACTCAAATGATCCTCCTACGCCAGCCCCCCAAGCAGCTGGGACTATAGGTGTGCACCACCACACCCAGCTACATTTTGTATTTATTGTAGAAACTAGGTTTCACCATGTGGTCCAGGCTGGTCTCAAACTTGTGGGCTCAGGTGATCCACCCACCTCAGTCTCCCAAAGTGCTGGGATTACAGGTGTGAGCCACTGTGCCTGGGGCCCAAAAAACATATTTAATGAGAAAACATATATTATTTAAATACTATTTAACAAAGGCTTTAAATGCCTTGAGTCACATCATTAGGTACATAGAAATTTTATTGTTCTATTGGCAAGGGGATTGGTTACCTGGTGCAATGTTTTCTGGATTTGGAGGGCTTCGTGGATCTGGGGTGTTGGGAGGAGTCAAGGGGGCTTGCTGCGAACCACCTTCCAAGTTACTTCCATCCACTTTCTCATTCTGCATAGCAATACTGTGCTGTATTTAATCAAAAGTAAACTCTGCTGAAAACTCAAAAATGTAAGCACAATAATAGGAGCTACATATGCAAAACTTCATTTGTGTATTTATAATTTAAATGCAATGTCCCTTCATTACTTCCTGGGACCTCAATAAGTATTTCATAGTAAGATGGTTGCGCACTTGAATGAGAAGATTTACTGGTATCAGTCTAAGATCTGTTGTATAATGACAATCCACTTAATAATAATAAAGCTGAAATTAATTGAGCCTTACTGTGTGCCAGGCACTGTGTCTAGTGGTTCATACCAATCATTTCATTTTCTATTCAGAACATCCCTATGAGAAAAATGTATTTAATTTTTGAATCCTTACTAATCTAATAATGTAGAGCATATTGGCCAGGCATTTGGTCTAGTAATTCCTATGTTCCATTGTATTTATATTTGAGCTTTAATTAGATTCTTTAGCGGATAGAAAGTTTAAAAATCTAATCTAAAATGTGAACGGCAATCATATGTACGCCCAAAAAAACCAAAAATCATTTATATTTTAAGTTGCACAGACTTGCAAAAGGAAAAATTTTTGATTTTTAGAAAATAAAATGCTGAAAAAAGACATTTGTCTTTTAAATTTCGATAAATGTATTTTACTATTACAGGATTTGTTCTATGGCAATAATATAGCACCTTAAAAATGTTCAGTTTGCATTTTAAGAAAACAAATAGTCATTGTAGTAGGTAATGTCCTCAAAAGTATAGCTAAGTTATATTCTTACAATAAATAATTGTTTTAATTGCATATAGGAAATATGTGTATTTTAAAAGAAGGGATTAGGTCAAATTATCTTTTAACTTCAAAAATAAAAATTTAGTAAAAAGCATAGCAATTAGATACTAATTTTGACTCTTTTGTGTGTGACATACAGAAAATCTTTAATTTTTTAATTTCTATATTTGTTTGTAAGATTTTGTGATGAAATATACCTTTACATTTTAACACTTTTTTAACTTTATAGCAATTTCAGGATAGAATACAATTTTGTTTTAAAACTTAAATACTTACCATAACTAAAGGCCATAAATTAAGATCCTCACCTAATAAAATTATGAAGGAAATAAAGTTTATCCCCATTTTTATGCTTCACCCACACAGTCCCTCCCCAAGTGCTTTTGCATTCACGTTAATCTCTGCAGCATCCCAAAAAAGTCTACTTTCAAAGCAGTAGTCCAAACTTGAGCCTACCTTCTTTCGTCTGCTTCATCAAAGCCCGCGTTTGGACAGGGCAGAAAATGCCAATGATAAAATAAAATCTTCATGAATAAATTACACTTATAAAATATCGGTAATCTGATGATATACTGACTTCCCAGGAACATACATATCTTTTCGACTAACAGCTTTTTAAACAGAAATACTTAATCTCTATTAGAATTTTAAAAGATCTGCTTTGGGGGCCGGGCGCGGTGGCTCAAGCCTGTAATCCTAGCACTTTGGGAGGCCGAGACGGGCGGATCACGAGGTCAGGAGATCGAGACCATCCTGGCTAACACGGTGAAACCCCGTCTCTACTAAAAAATACAAAAAACTAGCCGGGCGAGGTGGCGGGCGCCTGTAGTCCCAGCTACTCGGGAGGCTGAGGCAGGAGAATGGCGTAAACCCGGGAGGCGGAGCTTGCAGTGAGCGGAGATCCGGCCACTGCACTCCAGCCTCAGCGACAGAGCGAGACTCCGTCTCAAAAAATAAAAAATAAATAAAAAAAATAAAAGATCTACTTTGGGAAGGAATTCTCAGAGCTGTCTCTGCCTGAGGTTAAAATTTATAGCAAAAATATTACAACTTTAAACATTTTTAAAACTTTAAACATCGCATGCCTAATTGCAAACTCATCATCACGTTCACGCTTTATTGCGTACTGTATAAGCCTAAGTGTTTTAGCCTTGCACTGAGACCTGCCTACCTAGTCTCATCGGTTTTTAAAGATGTATCCTAAGCTTAAAACCAAACCATTTATGATCCCCCCATTATCTTGTATGCTTTTCTACCTTTGATCATAGATCAAGGTTCCCCCATTATCTTGTATGCTTTTCCACCTTTCTACTTTTGATCTTTGATCATAGGAGTTCCCCTAGCAATATGCCCCCTCTCCATCATTACCATGATCAAATCTGTCCTAATTTAAAAACCACCCCTTCCCTTATTCTTCCTCCCCTTCCAATAAAAAGGTTTTTTTGTCTTTTTTCTTGCTGCTCCCGTATCATTTGCTATAATTCACCTTTAAAATAATATGTTTTGTCCCGTTTCATTTACTAGCTTGTTAGCTACTTGAGAACAGGGAATTTCAGTTTGCCCATATGTCTTTTACAAAGCCTAAGATGGTGCCTTATATAGCACAAGCAGTCAGTGAACATTAGCTGAATTTTTAGTGAATGAATAGCCAAACCCAGCTGATTCTTTTTCACTATGACATTTTTTAAAATGTCATCTTCCTTTTTCACTTTAGTCTTCATGCGCCTGTTATCCTCATTGCTCATACTTTATCATATCATCATCTGCCTTCTGTTCATTTTCCACCCAGCATTTTCCTTCCAGTCAGACCGAATACAAATGCTGGTGTGGCATTACTCCAATCTTTGCAAATTGTTCCTAATTGCCTAGTGAATAAAATGCAAACTCTTTTGCCTGGTAATGATGATGTCGTACTCACCTCACAAACATTTCCTCTCATTCCTTGCAAACTTTCACAAGCCAGTTCCCCACTGCTACCCTTTGCCCTCCTCAGCCCCACAAGCTGTTTCACCTGCTTGGAATGCCCTCCTTTCTGTTCTTTACTAAACCAAATCCTAGGTTTCCTCTAAGATCCATCTTAGAATTTCCCTCTTCTTTCTGACTAACTTAATCTACTGGAAATGTCTCCATATTCTGTATTATCTCAATACTTCAATAAAACCTATGCCACCTTCTCATGCTCTTTCTTTACTCGTTCCTGTTACCTGTATTTTAGTATTGCATTTATGTCATCTGGAGTCCCCACCCTATTTATAATCTGGTTGAAGTCTAGTTGGCCACTGATGTGATTTGGATATTTGTCCCCTCTAAATCTCATGTTGAAATTTCATTTCCAGTGTTGGAGTTGGGGCCTAGTGGGAGGCGTTTGGTCATGGAGGTGGATTCCTCATGAATGACTTGGTGCCATCCTTGCAGTAATTAGTTCTTAGGAGAACTGATTGTTAAAAGGAACTTGGCACCTCCTCCCTCCTCTCCCTTCCTTCTTCTCTCACCATGTGATGCCAACTCCCCTTTCCCTTCTGCCATGAGTGGAAGTTTCCTGGGGCCCTTACCAGAAGCAGGTGCTGATGCCACGCTTCTTGTACAGCCCACAAAACTATCAGCCAAATAAACTTCTTTTCTTTATAAAGTACCTGGTCTCAGCTATTTATTTATAACAACATGAATGGACTAAGACAGGCATTGTGTGTGTGTGTGTGTGTGTGTGTGTAATATAACATTTTGCATTTTGAACTCAGCTCCTATCTTGAGTGTTGGACTTAATAATTGACTAGATTAGTATCTTTTTGTTTTTACTTCTAAATCTATACTACCTCTTTAAAAAGTGTAAAGTTCCTGATAACTGTAATTGTAAATAAAAAGGCATTTGAGATAAATTTAGGAAGTTTAAATGCATAATGCACAAAGAATAACATTTTCTAAGTTCCTAAAATGTGTTCATGAAATGAATTTCACCTAAACTTACAAATAATTCTACCTACATTAATTTCTAGGAATTGTAATACTAACCTTCTGTAACCTCTTCCTGGGGATTAATGATGAGCCGGAAAATCAACTCTTTCTAGTTAGTCATTAATTATCAGGAGACACCAAATACCTCTATGTCATCATTAAGAAAACAAGCAAAGCCTTATAATAGTTAGACAGTAACCTATATAATTATAAGCCTTACACCACAGCATTCCATCACCTGCAATTCCTTTCAGAAAAGTTGGAAAGACAAATGAAAATATGTCTCTCTTTACCTCAGTTAAGTTGACTCTAAAGAAAACAAAACTAGAGCCATATTCTATAGATTATGACTATGTAAATTAAAAACACATATAGAAGATGATTTACATGATTTCTGTTAAAATATCAATAGAAATAAAAAAGAAGGCTTCTTTGTCTGTTCTATGCTTTGTGCCAAATACATGGTAGAAGTTATTTTTTGAACAAAGCAAACATATATTTAGAGTTCCAATTATTTAGTGTGGTCTTATTTCAGAATTACTTTTAATAGTATACTTCCCCTTTTCCCCGTAGTATTTAAGATTTTTAGTGAATCAAAAAAGATAATATCCTTTTGCAGTAACTTATAAGAAGAGAATTCTAATTATCATGAAGCATTCTTCCATTTTACTTTATTTCTGGTGGCCTATTTTCTTCATCCATCTCCGTTTTGCCATTTTGGTTAAGAAACAGTTTATGAACTAGGGCTTCAAAACTGGCTCATGTAGCAAGCAATGTTCACTTCTTTTTAGGAACACATATTTACTATTATTGCTGTTTGTGTCATAGAAAGTATATGTAGCTTGAATTTGCCAGTGTCCCTCACCAGTAGAATTCAAAGCTACACTTATTTTTTCTGTTTTTAAAATGGTAATATTTGAACAAATGGCATTAATTACCGGAGGGTGGTTTATATATATATTTTCATTTATATGAGGTTTTCAACATTATACTAGAATAAGAAATATATAAAGCTGAGTTAAATTATTACTTTGACAACATCTATTGCTCAAGGGAAGCAGTAAAAGTAAAAACTTGTTCCAGAAAATGTAGTCAATAAATTAGATTAATGTGGTATAAATCACACAAGGATCATTCAAGAACTAGATTGTAAGTAAATAAAAGCTCTCTTATCTTTCGATGTCATTTGGTCTCTGTATCACTAGATAAAGCCTGTATTTATTTATCTTTGAGCTTGCAGCATAGTATCTAGAACATAATAGGCACCCAATAAATATTTGCCAAAAGTATAAATGAATATGAATGGAAATAGACCTGAGTCTAATAATATTTTTGAATTCCTGTCATATTAACGTTTCAAGCTGCAATCTACAGCCTTGACAAAGTAAGTGTATCATTGTACAATGTGGCTCACTATCTTCCTTAATGATTTATTGTGCAGGTAATTTTTTGAATTAAGATCAGGCAACACACAGATCATTAAAGACAGAAGGCACCTGAGAGAGCATTGGAGTGCATATCTTTATTTTTAAAATGAAGGGAGAAATTCAGAAAGGCAAAACAAAACAAAACAAAAACCCTTTTTGAGTTAATGCTAAATCACATGGCTGGTGGGAGAGCCAGGACCAAACCTTGGTCTCCTGATTCCCAGGCCAGAGTTTCCTTTAATTACACCATGAAAGGAGTTGGTGCCAAGAACTCTAGAGTTCTGACAGCTGAGTTTCAATCTTCTTTATTATGGTGTTGCTTAAGTCAAATGAACATACTTCCTTGAATACTACTTTCCTTATTTTGAAAGAAGAGTAAAATTCATCACACTTCAAAGTATGTTATGTAACTCAATAAAATATGACTTTATTGCATACGTTATTATTCCTTATTGCTCTGAGTTATTTATCAATATTTAATTATTTATTTCAATAAACCTGTTTGGGGCCATTTTATTTATTCAGTGCCCAGTCTTCTGGGAATAGTGAAAAATTGTCAAGACGTTCTTTTTTTTTTGAAACGGAGTCTGGCTCTGTAGCCCAGACTGAAGTGTGGAGTGCAGTGGCGTGATCTTGGCTCACTGCAAGCTCTGCCTCCCAGGTTCACGTCATTCTCCTGCGTCAGCCTCCCGAGCAGCTAGGACTACAGGCGCCCGCCACCACGCCCGGCTAATTTTTTTTTTTGATTTTTTAGTAGAGATGGGGTTTCACCGTGTTAGCCAGGATGGTCTCGATCTCCTGACCTCGTGATCCGCCCACCTCGGCCTCCCAAAGTGCTGGGATTACAGATGTGAGCCACTGCGCCCAGCCAAGACATGTTCTTATGTATATTATGTGTAACCAGCACACATTCGACCACAGGTATATAAAATTATAGTCAATAATTTGAAATACTGGTGGTAAGATAATATGTTGTGTTCACAGGGACATTTTAAATCTTATTGTACCTTTCTTCAGAATTGTTGTTAAAGCATTACTCCTAGAGATGTAAGTGGAAGTTATAAAAACTGACATTATTCATTTATTCAAATGTCTAAACTTGCAGATGACTTTTCAAAGACTTCCTTAAGCCACCTTATTTTGTACTACTCCATAGAGTCTTCTCTACTGTCATTATTGAAAGAATATGATTCCATAGACTCCAGCAGATGGGGTAGGGATTATTTTTGACTCGTACTTACAAGATGTTTTTGATAAGAGGATACTAGGAATACTTACATGGTACACTGACTTCAATTAAAAAATCATTCCTCACAAGTGTAAATACTATAGTTGAGTAAGATTTGATGGCTAACTGAATTCACAATTAAAACTAGATTTAATCAATGGATGGCTGAAGAATGTTCACAAATATGAAATAAATTTGTTAAATGTCCTCTCAACATTTTCTGTTAACAAAAAACATAACAAGGAAAATAGAAATATGGGAAACAAAATTTTGGTGTTTGTGGATGTAGATATTAGTTTCTATAATGTGTTTTAGTAATTATGGTAAAAGAAATCAGGGAAATTAGTCTGTTTGCTGTAAAGAAGTGAGCTGTCCATTCAAAACAACTTATTAGTGATGGGAGCTGGTAAGTTTTCAGGCTTAAATTTGTAAGTAAATCTTTAATAGCTCTAGGAAAAACTCTCAGTAAATAAAACGTATTTGTTGAAGTCATCATGATCTTTTCAAATTTAAGACAATTGCACTATTCCTTTTTGATTCGTCACACCAGCCATTTGAATTTTAAAGCCATCTTCCCAAAGCTGGTTGCCTTTCTACTATCAACTTTTTCCTCTACAATCTTTTTAAATGACAGTTTAAGTGAATATAATATTAATACAATAAAGTAAAATGTAGTTTAATTTTTGTTTATTAGCTTTGAGTTGGGGAAATCTCTGTCCAAAGAGTTATATCCAAACTAGTTTTTGTCGTTAGTGAGTACCAGACTTCCCTACACAATGTGGAATAAATGCTTTGAAAGGACTTTGAATGTGTCTGTAGTTCCCAGGCATGTTTCAGTGCCAAGATTTACTCAGTGAATAAAATGCTTATCCTCGCTTGTGGAGCGCTATGTGCTTTGGAAGTGTTTCCATCTCAAACATGTAACTGGTTGTGATAAGACCATGGAAACTTTTAGTACCACTTCTCTCCATTCCCTCTCCCTCCTCTTAGTGGAACAGACAAGTTCCTCAGTGCCAAATCTACAAGCTTACAATGTCCCTATTGAACTAAAAGCATATTCATATCATACATAATACTTCTTTTGTTTACCCACCTAAACTATTCATTATGATAAAAAAAATAACCTAACAGAATAAATTGAAAGAAGATATATAGAATATTTGCTTGAGAAACTGGTCATACATACAAATTCAGAAATACTACTCATTCATTTGGATACCACATGTTCAAGTTATACCTACATTTATTTGTGCTCTAGATTCATACTGGAAATTTTCAAATGTGTATTTGTCAGATCTTCTTTGACGCATCTTAAATAGCCTGGCACCACGGTTACTGAGATGGGATAATTCTTCCAACATGATGTCTCTGGGGATGCTGACCTTTTTGCCCAGGTCCATGCTATCAACATCTGTAAAACAATATTCATATGAGTTAAAATCCCAAAGTAAGCATTTTCAATGCTTTTCTTAATTCTAAAATTCCACCACTTTCTAATTGCATGATCATAATTATGTTACTTATGTTCTCTAAACCTCAGTTCCTTCATCTGTAAAGTGGAACTAATAATACTAATACCTATTGCAAAGCATTAATATGAGAATGAAATAAAAATGCTTCATGTAAAGCATGTAGCCTGGTACCTGGCACATAGTGTGAATAAAAGTTAGCTGTAATTACTACTAGTACAATTTAGTCTTTATGTATAGAATGAGCTTTCAAATAGCATGGCTTCATAGTTATATTCATAAACTCTGTTTTGCTCCCCACATTTTTATGTGTCAGCTTTAGCTATCCCCCTACTGAAATGCCTGCCCTCCCACTCCACTCCACCCCACCCCATTTCCCAGACTCGGTCAAAATACTATTTATTCTGCATCTAGCACTGACTAGCCTCCATAAAGTAGGCAGATGATAAGTATTGAGTGAACTTTTCCCCCAATACAGCTCACATGCCATTTATATTAATTTCTTACCTAAAATTTTTATTCATAATTACTCATTCATTCTCTATATTCCCATAACACTGAATCACATATATTTGATTTTGCTTTATTTGTTTTATGGTTTGCATTTTCTTTAGGTTTTACTCTCTGTGTCTCCCATACCTTAAATATGCCAGACATTCAGTAAATGAGTGTTATTTTCTATTTCTATTACTAAACAGTTTTTCCAAAATCCAAAAGAGATACACGCTTCCACTTGCTTCTGTAATCACTAATATATTTCTGTAATACCCACACAGTCTTTTTGCCACTGTTGACTACCATTAAGTGCATAGGAAGAAAACTAGGCCATTAGGAAAATAAATAATTATTTTGATTGAGGCAACATTCTTTGATGATATGAAATATTAACCATAACAGTTAAGCTTTTGGGAATGTTTAGAATAAAACAACAGAACTACTTGTGTAATTTTCTCCTCACTTTTCTTTAGAAAGAAAAATTAGTTTACCTGTTTTGTTTTTTCATGGAGAGGAGTCCACTAATTATAAAAGTCACAATATCAAGATTTTTGCTTCTGGGAGGATGAAGTAGATGTATTTTTTCTTATAAAGCTATTAAGTACAATCTCACATGTTGGACATTATAAATAAATAAACAAACAAACAAACAAATAAATAAATAAATAAATAAATAACTCTGAAAGTGTAAAGAAATAGGCAGACAAGCTAGGGATGCCAGGACCCAAGGAACAACATGGTGGTTAATACTCTGGGTTTTATTTTAGCCCTTAAATCTCAGACTTGAAGCTGAAGATGATGGCAACCCAAAAACACCAAGAGGTGCCGACAAACAAAGCACCAATGAAAGGCTGTTCTCTCCAGCTAAAGGACCAGGAAAGGAGCTGCCTTTGCAAGACAGAAAATGTTTAGACAATGGCCACCCTACTTTAGCCAAGCACCACAGAAAACACTTTGACCTCGCTCTCACCCACATTAAGATCTTGTGGGGAGCCCAGAATTTCACCCTGTGAGGCTGTAGCAAGTTTCTCCAATACTCCCACTAGAGTGGTGTCAGAGAGACCGAGTGGGAAGTTGGGACTTTCATTCCTGTTAGCCAGTAACTAGCTCCTTGTCTCGACAGTCTTAAGTGAAGACTATGTGGGAGTCTGAACTCCTGTCCTCTTCTAGCAATAACAAAGAGGCTCCCCTCAAGTTTCAGTGGAGCCAAATAGGGAACCCAGACTTCTACATTCACTTGGCAGCAATGAGTTGGCACTCCGCTTTCTCTGCTGGAGCAGTGTCAGATAAGAACAGATGAAAAAGAAGGTTTATTTAAAGAGCAAGCATCTCAGAACATAATGTGAAAATGTCCAGGCTTAAATTTGAAAATCACTTATACAAAGAACTAGAAAAATCTCAAACTGAATGAAAAAAAAAACCAAAACAGTCAAATGCTAACATTGGGATGCCTGAAATATTAAAACTATCTGACAAAGATTTTAAAGTACCCATAATTTAAAACAATGCTTCAGAAAGCAGTTAGGAAACCACTTGAAACAAATTCTTTAAATGGAAAGGTTTTTTTGCCGATGACTCCATCAGCAGCAGGAACAAAAAACAAACAAACAAAAAAACTCAGCCAACAAATAAAAGATGTAAAGAACCAAATAAAAATTTTAGAACTGAAAATATAATAACCTGAGTAAAAAGCTCAGTGAATGGGCTCAACAGTAAAATAGAGGGGGCAAATGAGAAAAATCACTTGGCTGTTTGAATAATAGAATTTCCCCAAAAAGACCAACACAGAGAAAAATAGACTTGAAAACAAATGAACGAGGTATTCTTAGGGATTCATGGGACTCTAATAAAAGATATAGCATTCATGTCATTGAAGTTCCAGGAGAGGAAAAATAAGGGGAGGCTAGAAAAGTACTTAAAGAAATCATGGCTGAAAAATGTCCTAAAGTTGACAGGAGATATAAACATACAGATTCAAGAAGCTAAGAGAACCCTAAACATAATAAACACATATAACTCACAACAAGACTTATAATTAAGCTTCTGAAAACTAAAGACAAAGAAAAAATATTGAAAGCCACCAGAGGAAAACAACTTACTTATAAGGGGAGAATAACTAGAATAATAGTGGATTTCTCATCAGAAATCATGGAGACAAAAAGGAAATTGTACCATATTTTTCTAGGTGCTGCAAGAAAAGAATTGTCAACCCAGAATCCCATACTCAGTGAAAAATATCCTGCAAGAAATAAAGGGGAACTTGAGACATTCTTAGATGAAGGAAAACTGACAGAATTTGTTGCCTGAAAGCCTACCCTAAAAGAATGGCTAAAATGAAGTTTTTTTTAAAACAGAAAGGAAACAATAAAAGAAGGAAGCCTGGAACATCAGAGATAAAGAAGGTATATAGTAAGCAGAAATATAGGTATATACAACAGGCTTTCCTTCTCCTCTTGAGCTTTCTAAATTATATTTTATTGTGGAAGCCAAAATTATAACATTGATTGATGTAAATGTATGTAGAAGAAATACTTAAGACCATTATTTTATAAACAGGAGAGGATAAAAAGGCATCAAAGTAGATTTTTTTTTTTTTGAAACAAAGTCTTACTCTGTCACCCAGGGTGCAATGACCTGATCTCGGCTCACTGCAACCTTCGCCTCCCAGGTTCGATTGATTCTCCTACCTCAACCTCCAGAGTAGATGGAATTACAGGTGCCTGCCACCACCACGCCCAGCTAATTTTTGTATTTTTAGTAGAGACGGGGTTTCTCCATGTTGGCCAGGCTGATCTCGAACTCCTGACCTCAAGTGATCTGCCCACCTCGGTCTCCCAAAGTGCTGGGGCTACAGGCATGAGCCACCGTGCCTGGTCAAAAGTAGATAAATTTTCTGTACTTCACTTGCACTAGTAAAATGACAACATCAGTAGACTGTGATAAGTTATGCATATATAATGCAATACTTAGAGCAACTCCTGAAAGCTATATGAACAGATACATTTGAAAACTCTATACCGTGGCTCACGCCTGTAATCCCAGCACTTTGGGAGGCCGAGGCAGGTGGATCACAGGGTCAGGAGATGGAGACCATCCTGGCTAACAGATGAAATACTGTCTCTACTAAAAAATACAAAAAATTAGCCGGGTGTGGTGGTGGGCGCCTGTAGTCCCAGCTACTGGGAAGGCTGAGGCAGGAGAATGGTGTGAACCTGGGAGGCAGAGCTTGCAGTGAGCTGAGATCCCGCCACTGCACTCCAGCCTGGGTGACAGAGCAAGACTCAGTCTCAGAAAAAAATAAAAATTACATACTTAAGATCTAATACATTAATAAATTAAATGTAAATAATCTAAATACATCAACTGATGTCAGATTGGATTAAAAGTGAACCAACTATGGTTTGTTGAACTATGCTGCCTACATGAAACTCATTGCCTATAATAACATTATAAGCAAGTGAAAGTAACAGAATGGAAAAATAGATATCAAGCAACATCAACCAAATATTATCTGATATTAATATCAGATAAAATCAGAGCAACAAAATTTACCAGAGACCGGAGAAGGGCATTATATAATGATTAAATTGCGAATCCACAAAGATTACCTAGAAATCCCAAACGTATATGCACCAAAAACAGAGCTACACAATATTTAAAGTAAAAAATGTAGAACTAAAAGGAGACACAGACAAATTTACAATTATAGTTGGAAACTTCAATTCACCGCATCTTTTTTTTTTTTTTTTTTTTGAGACGGAGTCTCGTTCTTTCGCCCAGGCTGGAGTGCAGTGGCCGGGTCTCAGCTCACTGCAAGCTCCGCCTCCCGGGTTCACGCCAAGCCTCCCGAGTAGTTGGGACTACAGGCGCCCGCCACCTCGCCCGGCTAATTTTTTGTATTTTTTAGTAGAGACGGGTTTCACCCGGTTAGCCAGGATGGTCTCAATCTCCTGACCTTGTGATCCGCCCGTCTCGGCCTCCCAAAGTGCTGGGATTACAGGCTTGAGCCACCGCGCCCGGCCAATTCCCCCCATCTTAACAGATTATAGAACAACTAGGCAGAAGAGCAGTAAGAATATAAAATTCTACAATATTAGCAACCAATAGGACTTACTTGACATTTATATTTTATTCAACAACAATAGAACACACATTTCTTTCAAGTGCCAATGGAATATATTTCAAGATAGATCATATCCTGGGCTATAAAATAAACCTCAACAAATTAAAATGATTAAATTATTCAGAGTGTTAGCACTGATCACAATAAAACCAAACTAGAAATTAGTAACAGAGCAGTAACAGGAAAATCTCCAAACACTTGGAAACTGATCAACATACTTCTAAATAATTCATGGGACAAAAAAGGAAGTCTCAAAGGAAATGAAAAATTCAGTGAACTAAATGAATATAAAAATACAGCATATCAAAATTTATGGGAAACAGCTAACGCAGGGCTGAGAGGAATATTTAGAGCGCTAAATGCAAAGTTAAAAAAGAAAAAAAGTATCAAATCAATAAACTGTCTACCCCAAAAATCGTAAAAAAAAGATGAACAAAATAAACCCAAAGCAAGCAGAAGGAAAGAAATAATAAAGATAAGAGCAGAAAACAATGAAATAAAAAAATAAAAAACAGAAAAATAGAGAAAATCAATGAGGTATGCAACTGGTTTTTAAAAGATCAGTAAAATTGATAAATCTCTAGTGAGATTAACACAGAAAAGATAGAGAAGGCACAAATTAACAATATTAGGAACAAAATAAGAGATATCATTACAGACACTGCAGATAGCAAACAGATAATAAGAATATTAATACTACAAACAATTCTACATATAAATTCACATAAACTTGAAAAATTAGAAAAAATTGACCAGTTCCTCAAAAAGCACAAATTACCTCAGTTCACCCAACATGAAACGAGTACTTGATTAACTGTATAACTATTCAGACAATTCAGTTTATAATCTAAAACTCTCCTCACCTCCCAAAAGCCTTCAGACTTAAATGATTTCACTGGAGAATTCTATCAAATATTTAAAGAACAATTATCACCAATGCCACATAATCTCTGCCCCAAAATAGAAGAGAGTTCTTCCTAGTTCGCTTTATTAAGGTAATGATATTCTGATACCAAAGCCAGAGAAAGACAACACACACAGACAGGCCAGGCGGGGTGGCTCACGCCTGTAATCCAACCACTTTGGGAGGCCTGAGGCAGGTGGATTGCTTGAGCTTAAGAGTTCAAGACCAGCCTGAGCAACCTGGTGAAACCACGTCTCTACCAAACACACACACACACACACACACACACACACACACACACACACACACACAAATTTAGCTGGGCATGGTGGTGCGTTGGTCCCAGCTACTTGGGAGGCTGAGGTGGAAGGATCAGTTGAGGCTGAGAGGTGGTTGCAATGAGCCGAGATCAGGCCACTGCACTCCAACTTGGGTGACAGAGTGATACCCTATCTCAAAAAAACAAAACAAAACAAAAAACACACACACACAGAAAAAGTTACAAAACAATATCCCATATACATATAGAAGCAAAATCCTTAACATATTATTAGCAAATATAATTAAGCAATATATAAAAAGAATTTTATATCATGAGCCAGTGGGGTTTAATCCAGGGAGGCAACGCTGTTTCACTATTCAAAGATCAATCAAGGTAATTCACTATGTTAACAGGCTAAGGAAGAAAAATCACATTAGTCTAACTTTGGGACCTAGGGCTAGGCAAAGAGTTGCTAAACAACACCAAAATCACAACCCATAAAAGGAATAATTGATAAACTGGACATCATCAAGATTAAAAACGTTTGCTCTGAGACAGACCCTGCTAAGAGGATGAAAAGACAAGCTACAGGATGGAAAACAATATTTTCAAAACATGTAACCTTGAGAACAGTCTAGCATAAATACAGAACAATCAAAATTAACTATTAAAAAAGCAAACAATCCAATTAGAATGTGGACCAAAACATGAAGAGGCATTTCAACTGAAAAAGATATACAGATTGCAAATAAGCATTTGAAAAGATAGTAAACATCATCAGTCACTAGGGAAATGCAAATTAAAATCACAATGATATATCACTACACACCTATCAGAATGTCTATAATGAAGAATGATGACAGCACCATTTGCTGGTGAGGATGTGGAGAAACTGGGTCACTTGCACATTGCTGCTGAAGATGTAAAATGGTACAGACACTCTAGAAAACAATTTAATAAATTCTGTTATAAATTGAATGCAGAACTACCCAGCAATACTGGACATTTATCCCAGTGAAATGAAAACTTGTGTTCTTGGCCGGGCATGGTGGCTCACGCCTGTAATCCCAGCACTGTAGGAGACTGAGGCAGGCGGATCACCTGAGGTCAGGACTTTGAGATCAGCCTGACCGACATGGAGAAACACCATCTCTACTAAAAATACAAAAAATTAGCCGGGCATGGTGGTGCATGCCTGTAATTCCAGCTACTCGGGAGCCTGAGGCAGGAGAATGGCTTGAACCTGGGAAGCGGAGGTTGCAGTGAGCCGAGATCGCGCCATTGCACTCCAGCCTGGGCAACAAGAGCGAAACTCCATCTCAAAAAAAAAGAAAAAAAAAGAAAGAAAACTTGTGTTCTTGCAGAATCATATACACAAATGTTCATAGCATCTTCCTTCTTGATAATCAAAAACTGAAAACAACCCAGATGTATTTCAATGAGTAAACTATTAAAAACACTGTGGTCCATCCACAGCATGGTATTCAGCAACAAAAAGGAACAAATCATTGAGAACAAGACCTGGATGAATCTCTAGAGAATTACACTGAATGAAAAAGCCATTCCCAAAAGGTTATATGCTGTATGTATGATTTCATTTGGATATCATTCTTGAAATTACAGAAAATTTATACAAACAGCAGAATAGTGATTGGTCAGGGTTTAAGGAGAGAGAGGGCCAAGAGAGAAGTGGGGATGGCTATGAAAGGGCAACACGAGAGACCCTTATGGGAATGGAAATGTTACATCTCTTGACTGTATCAATGTCAATATTCTGGTTGTGATATTGTACTACAGTTTTGCCAGATGTTACCACTGGAAAAGGGCACATGGGATAGTCCTATATTATATCTAACAACTGCATGTGAAACTATGATTATCTAAAAAAAATCTCAAGATAAAAACTTTAATTAAGAGCTATGAGGCCATGAAAAGACATGAAGAATCCTTAAATGCATATTTCTAAGTAAAAGAAGCGAGTCAGAAAAATCTACTTACTGTATGATTCCAGCTATTTGACATTCTGGAAAAGACAAAACTAGAAGGCAGCATAAAGATCCATAGTTGCCAAGGACTTGGAAGGAGGTAGAGAGACAGGGATGAATAACTGAAGCATAGGGGATTTTTAGGGCTGAGAAACTATCCTGTGTGATGCTCTAATGGCAGATATACGACACTGCATTTGTGAAAGCCCATAGAACTGCGTAACACAAAGAGTGAATCCTAATGTAAACTATGGACTTTAGTTAATGCTATGGTTTGAATGTGTGTCCCTTCCAAAGCTCATTTTGAAATTTAATTGCCAGGCCAGGCGCGGTGGGTCACGCCTATAATCCCAGCACTTTGGGAGGCCCAGGTGGGTAGATCATGAGGTCAGGAGTTCGAGACCAGCCTGGCCAATATGGTGAAACCACATCTCTACTAAAAATACAAAAATTAGCCATGCGTGGTGGTGTGCACCTGTAATCCCAGCTACTCGGGAGACTGAGGCAGGAGAATCGCTTGAACCCGGGAGGCAGAGGTTGCAGTGAGCCGAGGTCAGGCCACTGCACTCCAGCCTGGGTGACACAACAAGACTTCATCTCAAAAAAAAAAAAAAAAGAAAAAGAAAAGAAGAGAAAAGAAAGAAATTTAATTGCCATTGTGACAGTATTAAGAGCTCAGAGCTTTAAAAGGTAATTAAGCCATGAGTACCCCACCCTCATGGGTGGGATTTGTGACCTTATACAAGGATGAATTCAGCCTCCTTTTCTTTCTTGTCCTCTGCCATGTGATGACTCAGCAAAAAGACCCTCCCTTGATGCTGGCACCTTGATATTGGACTACCTGGCCTCTGGAACCATGAATCAATTTCTGTTCAGTATAGACTACCCAGTCTCAGGTATTCTGTTATAGCAGCACAAAATGGACTGCAACAGTTATCAATATTGGTTCATCAGTTGTTACAAATACACACTGATGCAAGATGCTAATAATACAGGAAACAGCAGCGGGGAAGAAGTTTATATGGGAAATTATTGTACTTTCTCCCTCACTTTCCTGCAAACCTAAAACCACTCTACAAAATAAAGTCTATTATTAAAAATGTTTAAAATTTTTTATACCTCTTCCTAATGCAATGAAGAACAGCTCTGTTTGGCTCTCTAGCATCCCCAAACAAAACAAAACAAAATGCTGTGCTTCACAGTCCCCAGGAATGGTAGAAATAGCCTATAGAAAAGGCATAAGAAAAACAGAGCAGAGTACATAAGGGTATTTTACAACAATTTCCTGAGATTTGCTCGTCAGCTTTGCTGAGTTCTACAGGGAATATTCACACTTACTTATTTGCAAGTGTTTGGAGTCTCTGTCACTATGTGTTTGGACCGTGGAAGGATGAACAAGTTTATTTTTCAGTGTGTCTATGAATATCCCTCAACATACTAGACAGTGTGATGGGGATGCGATATTTCAACTTTTTGATTCTGGATTCAGACTAGCAAGTTCCATTTAGATTATAAAAGATAAAAGAGACGTTATGCTCTTGAGGTTATTTATATCCATTGTATCTGTATGGGGAAAATATGTAATGTTCTACTACTGCATATCTCTTTCCAACTCTGTATTTATGGCTTCCTTGGTGGTAGCTTGAATTTGGTCATGGTGGGAGCATTTATATCACAGAAACTGGCAAATTCTACAAATCAAAACATCCCTACTGCTGCCCCATTTGAGAACCAATTGTTAAATATATAATAGCATACTAATGGACACATTCATCAGTGTCAGGGATATTTTGCATAAACAGATAAAACACACAAACAAAATTCTCCAAGGTTTTCTTCCCTTCCCTTCCCTTCCCTTCCCTTCTAATAGTTAAATTTATGATGTCACTGGAGCAAGGGTTTCAGAAACATTTGTAAGTTAAGGAATCTAATGCATGATCACTCTCATTAAACTTTCAGAGTCAAGAACGCTGTCAGCTGAGCACACAGATTCCAAGTTCAGCTGTTCCCTGCCCTTCACTGAAAACCCTTGCACGGGTTCTTAATGGTGTGTTTAATCTTGGTGCTTGATAAATGATATGTTTTATTTAGAATACATACCCTTGCCTTCATGGCTTAGAGGGTTGTCTTTGTGGCATTAGATCATCTGTTGAAAATAAGGCCAGGCGTGGTGGGTCACGCCTGTAATCCCAGCACTTTGGGAGGCTGAAGCAGGTGGATCACCTGAGGTCAGGAGTTCGAGATCAGCCCTGCCAACATGGCAAAACCCTATCTCTACTAAAAAAATACAAAAATTAGCTGAGCGTAGTGGCAGGCACCTGTAATGCCAGCTACTCAGGAGGCTGAGGCAGGAGAATCACTTGAACTCAAGAAGCGGAGGTTGCAGTGAGCCAAGATTGCACCACTGCACTCCAGCCTGGGCAATAGAGCCAGACTCCATCTCAAAAAATAAATAAATAAATACATATGGCTAGGTATACTTTCTTATTGGTGTCATTTATACTGATCTGTAACTTCAGTTAGATGACTTAATTTAATCCATAGTTTGCAAAGACACTCACTTACAAATAATTGTAGTAAGACAAAACACCTTTTAAAACTGTTCTACCATGATTGGCAACTGCAATTACTAGAGGGTAGCTAGCTGAAGCTTATTTGCTTTAGGGTGGGCTTATTGATTATCTGCATTTGCACAGAACTCTTCCTCCTGTCCCTGGACAGTTGGCCTATGCAATTGAATAATAGTCCACAAAATATGTTCTTCTATAAAGTAACATGTATGTACATATTACATATAACATGTAAGATCACAGTCCAGACTGTGATTTTGGGTAATGCCTTAAAACTCCAATTGATAAAAAGTTCTGTGATAATTATCTCTACATAAAAAAGTTGATTTTTGAATACTATCTGTGATTCTTCATTTTCTTATTTTATATGTCTTTGTCTTGATTTGAGTTCTAAGGCTATTTTATAAAGTTTTCAAAAATTAGTCATTAATAAAAACATTATTTAAAAACTATAAATCTATAAACATTCAAAAAATGAGATTACCAATGTATTGAATTACACAAACAGAATAATCTAGTACTGTTTATAGGGTGTGTATCTAAAATATATTTGAGTGAAAAAGCCTTCAAAGAAAGCTAGGATGATGGAATAATATAGCTAGAATTGAACTCTGCAATTTCAACTTCAGAGTAAAATACAATTTAGCCTAGTTCTCTTGTACTAGTTTTCCGGAGTGCCTTATTAGAGGTTAGATGCTCAGAAAACTTATGAATTCACAAGATATGACTGCACACCAGTTTTCAAAATAAAACGTGCAAACCTTTCTAGCTCTTATTTTTCTTGGGGCTATGAGAATGCTAATGTGAAAGGTTAAAACAAACAACAGAAAATTACCAAAATTTTACACTGAATCATTAAGTTCTTCTTCTATAAACTTTTTATATTTGATAGGAGGTATGAAAGGCCTTTTTGGCGTCTTCATTTTGATTTTGAAGATTTGATTAGTTTGAGTTTAAGATACGCTCCTAAAAGAAAAGTAAAAGCGGTCTTCATGTAATCGTTCATCTGAAATTCTAGACTGTACTTTTTCAAAGAGTCCTTGCAATTTATGTCAATATTATCATTTCCTTTGTTACTGATGGAAGAACTCAAACACACTGATGTTTGGCTTCTGCACATAGCTCAGTAAATTAGAATCATGGAATTTTATAATTAGATGTATCAGCAAATCCAGCTTTCCTCATTTTCTGATGTGAAATCTGATGTCTAGTCTGGAACCCAGGACGCCTGGTACCACATTAACAACAGCACTCCATTTAGAACCTGGGCTTCCTGTTTTCAGACCAAAAGCTAAGCTCTCTTCCTGAAGTTACAAAAACAACCTGCCCAGTTCTCTTCTGTGTGCTGGGAAAAGCTGTTGCCCAATCATGAGGAGAAAAAAACAAACAAACAAAAAACATACCAAAAAAAGCCCTCCTAGAACCCAGGTAAGAGGACTGTAGGGTGACCGAAGCTTACTTAGGAGGCACTGTGGTCTTCTCTATTTATGAAGCTCTTATTCTAAACTGTCAGCAATATCCATGCTTAAAGTCAGGGAACATCATACTCCCAGTTCTTCTTACGGTTTTTAAAATTCCAATTCCTTTCCCCCAGCATTTCTAAACAGATGCCAGTTTCTCTAGAGTGCCTCTCCTTATTTTATTCTGATTGCCCCATCTCTTTATCAGTTTATTACTTCCTATCCTTTCATTCTTTTCTACCTCTCTCCTTCCTTCAGTCTTCAAGTTTCAAATGAGTTACTGAACAAGAGAAAAATATGATTAATACTGGAAAATATGTACAGATTTAGGGGTAAATTACACAGGGCTCAGGGGTGGGGACTATTAGAGGCCGTCTTTTCTCGTCTCCGTAACTAATTCATGCACAGATAATGCCAAATTATTTTTTGTCTTTTACAATAGCACGTGTTAGATGGTAACAATTGTGACTGAGATACTTTTATATAAAGCACAGAGGTTTGTCTCACAACAGTCACCAGGACAGCTTTACCATTAGCTCTGCTTCCTGCCAAGGTGATGATGATGGTAATCATAACTATGATATGAGGAAGGTAAATCTAAAAGCAGGCAGCCTTCATGTTTGGGATGCTTTTTATTAGTCATTTGTTGGGAGTGTGGTATATTTGTTTCTAGTATATAATTTGAAACCAAATCATAATGGATTCAAAATAAGCAACAATTTGGGGGTGTGATTAGTAGAGGCTGGGAGTTATCGACCTCTTACTCATTCTATGCAGTTAGCATTATAATCTATATGAAGAGAATTTTTCAGTAATTCTTTGAGGTTATTTCTCCTTCTGATGGAATGAGGGCTCTGATGTAAAACTCTCCATTTCTGATTCTTATATTTTTCTGCCAATTTATCTCAAAGACTCACCCACTGCAATCTCTTTCCCCTACAAGAATGGGATTGAATTTCCACCTCATGTTCAGAGGACAACGACTGATTTAGCCAACTCATTGTCACATTTTATACTCCTCCAAGCTAAATGTTTTTGGAAAGTAGTAATATAAATTAAATGAGTTATGATGCTGAAAAAGATTCTGATGCACAAGGGGAGAGGAGGGAAGGTAGGAAAAGGGGATTTTGACTGGAACATCCTTTTCCATTTATCTTTATAAAGGACAATCCAGTCAAAATTTGATTTATTTGTCTTAAAATTAAGATCAAAGCAGTTGCATGTTTTATCTTAAATTATCCAGATTTTTACTGCTGCAAAATGTTTGAAAGTTTGGAGGATCACTCCCAAAAAAGTTTCTCTGAAGTTCATTTTATTTCTGCATCCTCAGAAAAAATTATACTCCCCTAGCTCCAGATCGCTAAACATCATCAAATAGTGAAGTTCCATATAAAATGTCAGAGGAAATAAGAGAAGAAAAATATTTGAGCTGTTTCGTAAAGTACTGAAGTTATTTCATCTGGGATGAGCTTGGAAAGAGTCTGATTATCCCCACGTTATCTGAAATACTTGACATTCCAACAAAGACAGAGCATGTGACTCCTCTTAAGGGAGCTGGAACTCATCCAGTGACATGGGAGGGAGGGTTTCAGCTGAGTACGTAGCTAGGATTTACTGGTGGTGAGATAGTGGTTTTGAGGGTTTCCCCCACTTTGATATATAATTGTGTGTTTTTTCCCAAGTATTTTTCATAAAACAATTGTTATGTTTATAAAAAAGGAAAAAAAAAAAAACTTCTTACTTTTATAGACCTATGTCAGAGCTAACAGAGTAGACTCCAACACATGACTTAGGCTGGAATACATTAAATGGACTGACTGTTTTATGATTAGGATTCCATTAGAAAACAATAACATAAAAAGTCTATTTTAAGGTAAACAATTTTGTCACAAACTCCAGTGATCATCTGATTTTTGACACATTGATCAGGGAAGCTATAAGATAATTTCAAGTAAACTACTAGAAGCTGGAAATACAAAGATGCATGAAATTTTAAAAGAGGCATGAATTTTGGAACTTTGGATTGGTATGAATTCAGTTCTGGCATCTGATTCAGAATTATTCTCATTTTATTCCAAGCTAATTTGACATTATAGTAAAACAGGAGAACCAAGTTGAATCCAATATAGTGGTTTTGTATTGCAGAAAATAGAAAACAACAATAGGACCTCTTAATTATGACTACATTGTGTGGGGAGCACCTAAAAGTCTTTGATTCTGTTCCTCTTGCTTTATGGAAGGTGCAATATGAAAACATTATGCTCAATACTCTTCCCAGGTCTCAAGCTTCTAGGTCTCAATAATGTAGAGGTGAAAGGCTGCATTCCTTTTCAGTAGAGAGGAAATAAGGAGGCATTCTGAAAATTCCACAAATATATCTGAAATGGCTCAAATCAGCTCCTAAGAGTACCTGAATATTTTTTCTTAAGTTTTAAAATTGACGCTATACCTTGCTTATAAACAAAGTTGAATTTCCTTTATAAGACTCAAAATGCAAGTTATAAAGCATTGCTTTCTCAAGTTATTTGCTGGAATTTAAAGAAAAGGAGAGAGTAAAATAGCACCTTGTATGTAATATATATTAATATTTTTTGAGTCATATGCTTTAAGACTACAATAACTTTATATTTTCTCAGAAGTTACAAATAAAAGTAGACTTTGCACACAAAATATGTTAGTAAATCAATTACCAAATTTGAAGGGTTAAATAAATAAGCAATAGAAATGGAGTTAAATAATAAGCAATAAATATGAATTCCAACTTAATAGCTTTATAAAAAAGATGACAGAACTTATTTTGAGTGATTTATATAATGTAAGGTAAGAGAAATCAAGCTAAACCATGTGGGATGGACAATGAAGAGAAGATTGTATGAGACTTGTCCAGAAAAAAAAAAAAAAGAATCTAGAGTGATCTTAACTTATAATGTGGAAGGCAGGCCAAGCAGAATGTACATCAGCTGTCAGATTGCTTCATGCCTTTTACAGCAGTTGTTCCTCTGAAAATAGCTTCCAAATGAGAAAGGATGACTACAAAAGGATTAGTTACCATAGGCTTTTCTACACCCCTTAGAGCTCCAGGTTTGTTATGACAGAACAGCAAGAATTTAAAGGAAGTAAACTATGCAATATTAAACAACGTCAGGTTGGAGCCACATTCATGCTGATCTATATTAATTCTACGAAGGATTTTTATTGATACCATTTCCATGAACTTCCTTCATGATGGCTGTTGCTTGCTGTTTTCTCTGCTTCACCATAGCATTATGTGATAGCATGGTTTGTTTGTTCCCTGTTAAAAACAAAGGGACATTATTGAGGCAATGTGAAGAACTTAGTTGGAGTGTCTCATAATCACTGTTGTGAAAGACAACATCTTTGTTCTTTATTAAAAAGTTATTATCGCTTGCTACTGAAAGACTTCAATATGCATTCCTTATCTGGTGACAGAGTATGTTATTCATTGACAGGCAATGTCACAGTGAACAGAGACCCAGTCTTATCTGGACATTAATATAATGATCATCAGGCAGTGAGAAACAATGAAATTGCTGGTCTCCTTTCCCCTCCCTCTCTTTTCTCCACAGTATTTTAATCTATCATTGTCTCCTCACTGGCCTTCATTTGTACCAGCATCACACTCCATCAATTCCAGCAAACTGTAAGAATGAAGAAGACACTAGATAAACCAGAATTCTTTGGTGGTAGCATTTTAATATTGGCAACAGCTGCCCTTTAAAGCAGAGAACACCCATTTATGAGTCACAACTCTGAATCTCCTTGGACAACTGACTAATAAAACATTTTAGGAAACAACATACTCACCTTGTTGTTAGATTGTGCTTTTTCAGCGGGGATGAATCCCAGTTTGTGGAGGAAGACTCTGGAGATGGACTATGGATGGCACTTGGGCCTGATGGTTTTTATCCTTGAACCTGGGACAGCATGGTCCCTGCTCTGACTCAAACTGGGGACTGAGCTTTTCTGAAGAGACTGGCATTCAGCTGACATCAACTGACTATATATAGCACCAAATACTTTAGCTACTCATATCTTCCTGGCGAAAGGGAGGAACAGGGAAAGATTAGGCTCTCTCATTGTGTTTCTAGTTTGTGAGACGGTTAAATGAAGCATTCATTGGACATGCAGAAAGTTTTTAGTGAGCACTTTCTGTTTGAACAGATAGTAACCAAAAGGGATTTTAAACACTTTTAAACATCTAGCTCTTATGTTACATCTTAATTGAGGGGGCAAGAGACACACACATGAATCAGAACAGAATGATAGATTATTCATAATTAAAATGAACAATATAGCCAGTAATATCTATGTAGACTCAAGAAAAAAGGAAGGGGTGGATCAATAGAGCCAGTTCTTAAGCTGGAGTGAGAACTCATGCTAGGTTCAGAAAAGTGCGTAGTATTTGAATAGTGAACTCAGGAAGCATTTTGAAATGGACCATTAGAGGATGAGCCATGAAGCTGGGTAAAAGCTGAGACTCATAACTGGGTCATACTTTTTGAAGAAGCCTGCAGAGACCAGTCCCTGCAAAGTTGACCACTCTCTACAATGTCTAGGGTCAAGGATTTTCATTTGTGGGCATGAAAAGATTTGAAAGGTTTGCCTTTCAAAAGGTTTGGCCTCCTTGATGGTCCCTGGACACGAAAGCATGTTCTCATCTCTGGGCTTTTCCTTTTACTACTTCCCCCTTTCCTTTTACTATATCCCCCTTTCCTTGGTTGACATGGTATCCTCAACAGATAATCATTATGTTAATTTTGGTTTCCAAAATGAAAGTAGATACTGTATTCCTTTTACTATTTCCCCCTTCCATACTTTCTCCCTACTCACATGACATAGTCATGCATTCAGGAGTCTGCTCAGATAACAATCCCTCATAAAATCCTTCCCTAATCACCTTGTCTAAAATATCACACAGTGCCACTCGCTAGTCCCTTACTCTGCTAAATTATCTTTATATTTTTCTATTAGTTAAGATAAAAGTCAAAGGGGAGTGACAGAAACTGCCCCAAAACAGAACTTTAAAAAGATGGAAGATGTTTCTCGCACAGGTAAGCTTAGTCTAGAGGTAAGTAATTGAGGGTTTGCATGATTGACATAATTATCAAGGGCTCAGTTACCCTCTAACGTTTTGCTCCACTATCCCTAAAATGCAGACTCCTTGGGCCTAATTGGCTGCCCCAACTCCAGTCAGCATGCATATATTTCAACCATCAGGAAAAAGAGCAAATAATGAGAAGGGAACACTGTCTTCTTTTCAGAACATGTCTGATATTGTTCATACTTCCGTTTACATCCCATTGGGCAGATCTTAGCCATATAGCCGTACATAACTCAAGAAAGGTTGGGAAGTGTAGCTTCTATTCTAGGTGGTCATGAGCCCAATTAAAATTCATACATAACTTACTAACAAAGGAAATAATTGTTGCTGAGTGACAACTCAGATTTTCACTAAGAACATGTCAATATTATTCTATCTATCTATCTATCTATCTATCTATCTATCTATCTATCTATCTAGCAAAAGTTTATGTTATGTACAATTCTAAATGTTGAAATGGTGTCCTCAACAGTTTTACTAGCACCTATAATTCTAGCTACTCCGAAGGCTGGGGTGGGAAGATTGCTTGAGTCCAGGAGGTAGAGGTTGCATCTATCTATGTGATATCTCTTTTTTCTACTAAACTATGAATCCTATAATGGCTTGGGCTTTGTATCTTCAGCATTTGGAATTGTATCTGGCATATGGTAAGCACTCAATATTCATTGAATGAATGAATAAATGAGTAGGTTGATGATTAACTGTAGAATGCATTAGAGATTTGGCATGAGTTTGGAATTCAAATGAACAGTTGCTTGTGTATACAAAGGTGGTGGCTATTTGTGGGAGGAGTTGTATTTTATAAGATTGAAATAGGTTATACATTTTGGTGCCTGATCATAGGATTGAAAGTTTGAGGTTGTAAATTATAGCACTTTGGGAGGCCAAGGTGGGTGGATCGCTTGAGTTCAGGAGTTTGAGAGCAGCCTAGGCCAGCTAGCAAAACTCTGTCTCTACCAAAAAACAAAAACAAAAAACCCAAAAATTAGCCAGGTGAGTGGCAGGCACCTATAATCTCAGCTACTGCAAAAGCTGGGGTGGGGAGACTGCTTGAGTCCAGGAGGTAGGAGTTGCAGTAATCCATGATCAAGCCACCACACTCCAGCCCGGGCGAGACCAGACCTTGTTTTTTTTTTTTAAAAAAAAAAAAAAAGAGAAAGCTCAAGGTTGTAGATAGCAGGTTTAAGCTAATCTAGTTAACCTATTGCAATTGCTTCTAAGCAAACATTTGCACTGAAATTATAATTAGGTATCAAATGAGGAACTATTTTGCCAAAGAAAATAAATTTAAATTACCTCTCAAAATCCCTTGAGTGCCCATATGTTCCTGGCTGTAGCCTTTACCATAGTGTGCTATTAGACAAGTCTTTTAAACTCTGTTTTCTCATCTATAAAATGGTGATTACAGTATCTATCACATAAAGTCATGGACATTTTACATGGGACAATTTAGAAATTCCTTATACTTAGTAAAAGTTTAATAAATGATTTTTTTCCTTTTGCTATTATTATTTCTGCAATATGGTAAGATTTAGATTTTTAGAACAATCAACTGCATTATTCAGTTAAAAAAAACATAGATTAAGAGAGTTCTGGTTTTCCTATTTGATCATCTTCATGTTTCCAACTTTATGTTATGTACAATTCTAAAGGTTGAAATGGTGTCCTCAACAGATAATCATTGTTATATTAATTTTGGTTTCCAAAATGAAAATACTCTATTTTAAAAGATTGTAAAAGTTTTACTGAATATAACATCTTACACCTTTTTATCTATTTTTCAAATATATTCTACTTAAAAGTCTCTTGCCTTATTTTGTAAGTTCATTTATACATATCTAGCTTTCTGGTCTCTGAGTTAGCATCTGTTCTGAAAAAGAAGAAAGAACAAATCACTGGTGTTGCAGTCTTAAGACAGGATACGCTATCCATGTGCTTCATGGCACAAATGGTGAACTTTAAGCAGAACTTCAATGGTTACTACAAAGCATTTTCAAGTGGTCCACACTGAAAGCCAATGCCTTCTAAGTTTAAATCAAGCCACAGTTAATCGATTTCTGTTTCATCTGCACAGAGATCTGGTACTAGACAAAATTAAAATTCAGCCCAAATTCGTCATACTGAGATCATCTTTTGTCCTCAGCTCACACCCTCCTACCCCATGACCACACACACACACTATAGACTAGAAAAGGGTGTCTCCTACTCCCAGAGACCCGATTCCTACCCTTGTCCTACTACTCATTTCCTCCCTTGAAGCTCCTCCTTCACCCCAGTTTAAGCAGAGTAGTACTTTATCTTTCTTTCAAGGCCCAAAGTATTTTAAACTAACTGGTGCTAAAGATAGACGATATGATCTTTTCTTACAGGCAAAATAATAGGATCCTAATGGTAGAAACTTGTGCCTTGGGAGGTTAGTGAGAAACACGTTTTTGACAGAGATTTGCAACACCTTTGTAACCAAACTATTTCCACTGCTGGGGCTGGCCACAGTTGCATTTCCAACTCCTTCACCAATTGCCAAAAGAGAAAAAAAAGATTAAGTAAAGTGACTTTTATTGCTATATTGCTACCTAACAAAAATCCACACCATGAGGACTCATGAAAGGCAACCTTATTCAGCCAGTGGTAAACATGAGCACTTTAGCCAACTGGTAAACAAAGTCTACATCGACCTGCCTCTAACTGAACACTTGTTTTTTTAATTCTGTGTTTCTCTTGTCCCGTTGACAGTCTATATTAGGTGGCTGTGGGCAGTTAGAGATTAGGGGAGGATTGGGGAGGTAGGCAGAATGTGGGAACTCACTGTTTGCTAGGTGGGCAGACAAAACATTGCCATTATTGAGGCTCGGCACTGGACTGAGGCACACATAACCCAAACAGGACAGCTGCCAGACCAGTGTCGAGTGACGAGTCTGAGGGGACTATCGGTTCTTTACCAGCCTTCAGGGCCTCAGTTACAGTGCTAACTCCGGGAGGAAAGAATCTGTTCGAAAATATAACAAAGGTGGCGTAAACAACACACCCTTGGTGAAGTTGTCTATGGAAGCATGGCCTTTGGTTTGTGTAAAATATCCTGTGCTTTCTTCTTGATGCTTAATTGGCCTGCTGTGTCTTCCATGGTTTCTATTTTCCTATACTGAGGAGGATCCAGCCTATAACCGACCTCCTGAGCAGGCCATCACAAGGGCAGAATAGGAATAGGCATTGACAGGGTAATCATTCTACCAGCCAATGTGGGACAGCACAAAAAAGACAGATGAGTTTTCAACTGGTCTCATTACAATAAAGGCCTAAGGGTAACAAGAGTGTTAAGAGGAAAAATTCCAACCGCTATTCAGTTAATGTTTGCTAGGCACGGTTAGCCCTGTTTTACAGATAAGAAAACTGAAGTTCTGAGAGAGTAAGTAAAACCTCCAAAGCGTCGTACTTGTATGTTACAAAGATGGAATTAAAAATTCGTTCTGTCTGATCCAAAGGCTTTTGTTTTTTCTCACCATATTGTGCAGACATCTCTGTTTTCCTCATCTTCTCTAAATACCTCTGCTTTGATATCTATGTAACAGAAATGAAGCAGAGTTGAGAATTTTCAGAAAAATTATTGCAATGTGCTCCTTACTAATTTCCTCTTGAATTTAACATCCTAATATTAGGTTTATTTGGGGTGCGGTGCTTTTTACTTATAACATTTGTGGCTGTTTTCCAACTCATGTTTTTATTGTTTGCAAACTTCTAGAGTTCCTCATGGTGTCTGTTCTCAGGGTGCTTTCCTTTCCTTCAGCTGTGCAAATACTAAAGTGATTAAAATGCCTAACATAAACAAATGGAAGCCATTTGCTGTGCAGACCTCTCCTTCCTTTCTTGGCCCGTGTACCACACCATCACAAACACACTTACCACCATTGCTGCCAATAATGAGAATTAAATCTAACTCCATCCAAATAATTTGTTCATATGGAAGCCCCTTGTTATACCTGTCTTTCTTTGTCAATTTATTTCTTTTACCAAAGTGTTTCCTTCTAAGCTCTTAAGTCAAGCCGTAAGGTAAGCTGGGGAGAAGAAGGGATAAGCAGAGGCTGATGACCAGCTCGTCCAGGACACAAGCTAACCTAATAGGGTTGGGAACTTGGAAAGAAAGTTTCAAATACAGGAATATTAGGAAACAAGTTGCCAAAGCAAACCCGCAAATCACTGTTTTCTTTTGCTTGCATAATCCCAGCACTTATCCAGAACTTTGTCATATTTCCTTTCACAATTAGAGCCAGGCTGTAGTTTTCCTATATAGCACAGATTCAAAATACTGAAACTTTTTGTTTTAAGTTTTCTCACCTGCAAGAAAATCTTCTCCTTCTCTTACATACAAATTTAGCATGACCTAATTAAACTTAAAGTTCAATAAAGAAAACATGAAGCTGTTTGTTCAAAAAAGAGTATATACAGCTGGGTGCAGTGGCTCACGCCTGCAATCCCAACACTTTGGGAGGCTGAGGCGGGTGGATCATTTGAGGTCAGGAGTTCAAGGCCAGCCCAACCAACATGGTGAAACCCTGTTTCTACTAAAATACCAAAATTAGCCGGGCATGGTGGCGGGGACCATAATCTCAGCTACTCGGGAGGCTGAGGCAGGAGAATCCCTTGAACCCGGGAGTTGGAGGTTGCAGTGAGCCAAGATTGCACCACAGCACTCCAGCCTAGGCGACACAGTGAGACTCCCTCTCAAAAAAATAAAAACAATAAAAAGAGTATATAGTCAAGAAATTTAGTGACAGAGCCTAGCATAATGACTATAAAAGAGGGACAAGCACATTATTAAGAGTCCAAGGCTGTTGCATTGCATAGTACTTATCATAATGCCTGGCATATATTAAGTGAGTAATAAATGTTAGCCATTATTGTTATTTAGCGTGAAAAACTTTAACTTTCACATAAACTTATGAAAAGATGTTATCAAAGTATGCAAAGTCACTGTATTAGTCTGTTCTCATGCTGCTGATAAAGACATATCCGAGACTGGGTAATTTATAAAGAAAAAGAGGTTTAATGGACTCACAGTTCCATGTGGCTAGGGAAACCTCACAATCATGGTAGAAGAGCAAGGGACGTCTTACATGGTGGTGGGCAAGAGATAATGGGAGCCACACAGAAGGGGAAACCCCTTATAAAATCATTAGATCTCATGAGATGTATTCACTACCATGAGAACAATATGGGGGAAGCTGTCCCCATGATTCAGTTATTTCCCACCAGGTCCCTCCCACAACACATGGGAATTATGGGAGCTACAATTCAAGATGAGGTTTGGGTGGGGACACAGCCAAACCACATCAGTCACCGTAAATAAAAATGGCTTAAACCCCATTTGCAGATGAGGCAGTGAGAGATTAAGTCATTTGTTAAAGGTCACACAGAGAGAACAAATAGAATGGTTCCTTAACTGAGAAAGATATTGATGTGACTTGATTTGTGATGTTATTAATATAAATAAAGCTTTTGTAGCTCAGAGGAGAGATTGCTGAGAAACAAGGCACCCAGCAATAAACAGTGAAGAGCCTGGAATATTTGATAAGCATATACTAATATGGACTTGATATATTGATGAATTAGAACCAGATATCATTTGCAAAATATGAGTTGTATAAATCTCTTTATTGTAATTTTATGCTTACCATCCAAACTTCCACTAATCCATTGGTTTTCCATATAGTTTGCCAGAATCCAAACCCCCCTGCTTTTTCTCATTAAAGTATGCTGCAGTTTGAGAGCAAAACATTCAGTGTCTAGTAAGTTTGTCGAATAAATGAATGAATGAATAAGAAAAAGACACTGGAAGAAACAGAAGAGCAGAATTCAAAAGAAAAGAGAATTTTAAGGCACTGCCAAGGTCTGCAAAAAAGCCACAGAGAAAGACACATGAGAAAAGGTCACTTGATTTGGCAAGAAGTAGGTCATTGGCAGAATTTGGAGACACTTCTGTAATGTGGTGGTAACAGAATCCAAATAGAAGGGATTTAAGATAAGAATGAGTGGATAGGAAGTGTATGCAGCAAATGGCAACTATGTATTTGAAAGGACTGGCTGTGAACTGAGGAGAGAGAGAGAGTTCAATTTCTAGAAGGGAAAGCAAGTTCTACAAGTGTATGTGAGAGAGAGAGAGAGAGAGAGAGAGAGAGAGAGTGTGTGTGTTTCAGAAGCAGAAACTTGAACATACTTAGAGAAAAAGAGAAATAAACACTGGTGTATGAAACAGTAATAATTCTGACGATGCGATATTTGGGGTAGTTCATTTCCAAGGCCATTATGGTTGATTAGTGGAGAGAACCAGTGCTCTAATGTTTTATTCTTTAGTAGGTGGAGTCACTTTGTAACCCCAGTGCTTAAAATAGTTCTGGCATATGGTAGGCATGTGGCAATATTTGTTAGATAATGCAGCATAATGCTTGGCATATAGCAGGAATGCAGTGTATATTAGTTTTTTCTCTCACTCTTGGCTCAGTCATCCATTCTTCATTCTTATCACCTGATTCCATGATCTGCAGTGGTAGGGCAAGAGAGGATGGTGGTTTGGGGACCTTTAGCTCCCTTATTTTATATTAGTCCTCTTGAAACTGAAATGGCATACATGCTTTAAAAGCAAAGCTTCATTACCTCTCAAAATAAACACAAACATTTTAAGTTAAAAATGCATCATCAATATTTCATTTTACTTGAAACATTTTATTCCTTGAGTCCAAAAAAAAAAATACTCCTGGTTTTTCTCCTCTGCTTTTTATCAGTTTATTCATTCAATAAGTATTTGTTAAGTAACTGTCATATACCAGGTATATGACAGCTCTAGGTGTTGAGAGGTAAGTACAATTTTGAGCTGGGCACGGTGGCTCACGCCTGTAATCCCAGCACTTTGGGAGGCTGAGGTGGGTGGATCACCTGAGGTAGGGAGTTTGAGACCAGCCTGACCAACATAAAGAAATCTCGCCTCTACTAAAAGTACAAAATTAGCCTGGCGTGGTGGCGCCTGCCTGTAATCCCAGCTACTCAAGAGGGCGAGGCAGGAGAATCGCTTAAACCCGGGAGGCAAATGTTGCAGTGAGTCAAGATCGCGCTGTTGCACTCCAGCCTGGGCAACAAGAGTGAAACGTGAAACTCCGTTTCAAAAAAAAAAAAAAGTAAGTACAATTTTAAAACTTCTCATTCTAATGGAGCTTATATTCTAGTGGGAGAGACAGGCACTGGACAAGGTAAACTAGTAAAGTGTACTGTATGTTAGAGAATAAGAAGTATTATATTAAGAAAATAGGAAGCATTATTTGGGGAGAGATTGTGATTTAGATAGGATGACTAAGAAAGGCCTCGTTTAGAAGGTGGCATGTAAGTAAAGACCTGAAGGAAATGCAGAAGCAAGCCATGAGGATTTGTTAAGGAAAGAACATCCCAGGCAGAAGCAGCAGATACAAAGGCCTTGAGGTGGGGATATATTTGGGTATATTTGAGGCAAGTGAAGAGGCTTGTGTAACTAGAGCCATGTAAGGGAGAGAGTAGTTAGGAGGTAGCACAGGCCCATCAGCCATAAGTACTTTGCTTTTGTTCTACCTGAGATAGGAAGCTGTGAGAGAATTTTGTACAGAGAAAAGATAATGCAACTTCCTGTCCTAACAGGACCACTGTGCTTGCTTTGTGGAGAACAGATCACAGTGAGACAAGGAGAGAAGCAAGGAGACCATTTAGAAGGCTATGTGATAATCTAGGAAAGACAGAGGATGGCTTGGTTCAACGTGCACAGGTGCGTGTGTAGGTGGTGAGATATGGTCAGATTCTGGAAGGCAGAACCAATGGGATTTGCTGATGGATTGGATATTAGGATGTGAGAGGGAGAATGACTGCAAGTTTGGGGACCTGAGCAATGGAAAGGACAGAGTTGCTCTTCTCTGAGATTTGGAAGGCTCTAAAGAGATTGAGTTTTGGAGAGAATGTCAGAAGTTCAAATTTGAACATTAATTTTGAGATGTCTAAATGGGACATCATTGAGAAATGAATAAATGGAAAAATATACAATATAAGAGAACATAGTCTGCTTGCTATACAAGTATTGCTTCAAGACTTGTTTCCAAGTGGAGACATAAAGTAACCAACTGGATTTTAGAACTTGAATTTTAGAGAAGTCTGGGATAGAAATATAAATTTGAGATTGTTCAGCACTTATATTTAAAGCCTTGAGATGATTCCTATTCTGCAATTCAAGCTCTTAATGTTGAAATACTGCCGGGCTCAGTCTTTGAACCTTTTCTCTTTTCTGCCTACACTCTGTCATCTCTTGTCCTTTCCTCTTTTTCTATATTCCTTATCAAATCTGGTCAGAAAATCTGGAATATATTTGCAACTGACCTGTTCTCACGAAGTTTACTGTTATCACCCATTTCTCTTGCCTAAATTATTGCAATAACCTAATAACTGGTCTTCTACTTCCATGGATATCTTACTTCAGTCTCTTCTCACAAGGTAGCCAGAACCTTTTAAAATTTTTAAATCAGGCAGTTCAATTCCTCTGCTCAAAATGCTCCAGTGGTTTCCTATTTTAGCCAGAGTAAATGCCAGTTCTCATCATGACCTAAAAATGCCAGTCCTCATATTGGCCTAAAAATGCCCTACGCAATCTTATATTCTGATAACTCTCTAGCTACACCTATACTTTACTCTCTTGCTCTTACTGCTGTAGCCCTAGCTTCTTTGCCTTTCTCAGACATCCCAGGTTATTTTCTCTGCCTGAAACACTGTCCACATATCTGCATCACTCTCTCTCAAACCACTTTGAGGTTTTCACTAAATGCCACCTTCTCCGAGGTGCATTTCTTGACTTCCCATTTTAAAAAATCAAAAACCTCCACCCCAGAACTCACTATTCTTCCCTGAATTATTTTTCTTCATAATAGTTATCATTATCTAACATATTAATGTCCTATTAATGACAGTATGGATCATTGCCTGTTTTGTTCTCTGCTGAATTCCCTAGCACCAAGAATAGTGTCTGACACATAGTTGACACGTAATTGTCTTTTGTTTTTGTGTTTTGAGACAGAGTCTCGCTCTGTCACCAGGCTGGAGTGCAGTGGTGCACTCCCTGCTCACTGCAACCTCCGACTCCCAAGTTCAAGTGATTCTCAGCATCCCGAGTAGCTGGGACTACAGGCGTGCACCACCACGCCCAGCTCATTTTTATATTTTTAGTAGAGATGGGGCTTCACCATGTTGGCCAGGATGATCTTGGTCTCTTGACCTCGTGATCTGCCCATCTTGGCCTCCCAAACTGCTGGGATTACAGGCGTGAGCCACTGTGCCTGGCCAATATTTTTTAACAAATGGAAGAATGAATAAATGGAATAAACATACAATCTAAGAGAATATAGTCTGCTTGCCATAAGAATGTAGCTTCAAGACTAGTTTCCTACCTAGACCCTCTTCCCTCAAATTTCCCTCTAGGCTCCTTTTACATAAAATGCTGAAATGCTCATAGATGGTACAGTAAGGAGTACATACAGTTGGGGCTCAAGGGGCCTCTTTAGGGCATACCTATGGTGGGCATTTATAAAAATGAGGAAAATATGGTTCCTGTGTTCAAGAAATTCATAGTCCAATTGAGAATACAGTTGTGTAAAAGCATGAGACTTGCATTAAAAGAAAACATTTTAAGTATTCACAACTTTCCCTTTGACTGCCAGTTCAGAGATTGGAGTTTTGTGAGCCTTGGGCAGCTGGCAAAAAAGCCTGTGGTTTTTGTTGATCTAATAAGGGTAATGAGGAGAACTGCAGATTTCAAAGAAGCTGGGCAAGTTTGATTGATTTACATTAGAAAGGGGGAGGAGTGTCTCAAGAAAGTTTTTCTTCTTGAAGAAGCAAGGCCAGATGGGAAAGGAAGGAACAGGGTGGTATTAGTAAGAGGAAGGAGTATGATTAACAAATAAGTATGCACTGACATTTTGGAAATAAGGTGCATGGGGTGGCAGGGGAGTGGGGAATAAAATAAGCTGCCGTAAGGATTAGAGAAAACCGAGTGAGGCAAAGGAATTGTCCTTTTATTCTTCTTAAAATATCTCAGTTTTAAGATTACTTTTTTCTTTTCGAAAGCATCTAAATTCCTTGATTGCAAATGTACCTCTAAGAACCTGAATGAATTTAGTGTTGCTCTTTGACTGTTGGAAAATGTCTTCTTTCAAAAGGATAATTTCAGTTTTACCTGTTTACTATACAGTAGTCCATTCTGTTAAAAAATTTTTGACAGAATACGTTTCACAGAGTTTAATTGAGCAAAGAACAATTCTCTAATAGGAAAACACTCAGAACCAGAAAAGGTTCAGAGAACTCTGCTCGATAATGTGGACAGACAGTATTGACAGTGAAGAAACAGAAGTGAGGTACAGAAATAGTTATATTAGTTACAGCTCTCAGTTTGCCGAATTTGAGCATGGTCTGATCAGGTATCAATCTGTGATTGGTAGAAGCTCAGCTTCTGTGATTGGCTGAGACTCAGTCATTTGTTACAAAATAATATACTATTAAATTAGGCTTTCAGTTTATTTAGGTACCAAGTTAGGTTGCAATTCCTTATGACTATAAGCAGCAAAGATCAGGGGGCTAAAAACTGTTCCTAGTTTTAATCAAACTGTGTCATCAGCTAGAGGAGAATGTTTGTGAAGGGATGAATTGTATCCAGCACTTGTACAAATGAAATCTGTGAATCTGTTTATACATGAAACTTACATCTTGTAGGTATTGCATTGTACTTTCATTAATACTTTCTTCCCTCTTTTTCCCTTTTGCTGTTTTCCTTCTTATTTTATTTTTTGGCTTAAACTTGATGTTATGGTATTTTTATACCATAACAACTGTAAAATGTTATTAATATCTTGTGTTTTTCCCTTTTAACTTTTCATCCTTTTGTGCAAGGACCCATTAGCTAACTGATGAAACAGCTCAAGGGAATTCTGAATTTGGGATTTCTGTAACCATGAGTGGATTTATATTGAACAAATTGGTGGGTGAGGATATGTTATAAAAAATCTCCCCAATTCATTCTGATAATTTATTGACTAGAATACTGGGGCTCTGGGACTATTGTGCAAATAATCAGAAGATCCTGGTTGATTCTAAGGACAAGGAACTATGTTTGCAGTTGACTCTCTGAATTTGTGGGTTCAGTATCCACAAATGCACAACCAACCCTAGATCAAAAATGCATTTAAAAAATTTTTAAAAAGCAATATAAAGATTTAAAAAAACATATAAAACCAATACAACAGCTGTCTATAAGTATTAACATTGTATTAGGTATTATAAGTAATCTAGAGATAATTTGAAGTATACAAGAGAATGTGCATAGGTTATATGCAAATAGTACACCATGAGAGACTTGAACATATATGGATTTATTATACAAGTAGGGGAAGGAATCCTGGAATCATCCCTGTGGATACTGAAGGATGACTATAGAGGGAAGCATCATCATCACCACCACCATCACCACCATCACCATTCCCATCAAGCTGTTTTCTTCATTGTAGCAGCTATTATTTCTATACCACTTATGATGTGTCATGGACTGTTCCTGATGTTTCATGTACATTGACTTGTTTCATTTTCACAACACTCCAGATAAACACTGTTATCATCTACATTTTATAGGTAAGGAAACAGAGACAAACAAAACAAAGTAATTTTCCTTGCCTTAGGTTACACAGTTCATGAGCAATGTTGCCACTACTCAAACCCAGATAGTCTGGCTTTACAGTATCTGCCCTTTACACTATCTCTAATGGTAAATGGGGGTCTAAACTTCATATTAATATTACTGTGGAATTAATATTTCTCTGTTAAATTTAAAACTCCTTGAAGGCAGACATGTCTCTTATTCTGACTGGAATGCCTCTTGCTTTATGCACACTGGGTGCGAAGTTTGTATTTGCTGTGAAAACAAATGAATATGTTTTAGGAATGAAGCCATTAGCAAAAGAAAGAGAACGACCTGAATAACAAATTTAGCTGATTCTGAGGCAGATTCTACTTCCTGTGTACAGAAAATTTACAAAGAAGCCATGAATCTCTGGAACCATTCTGGAAACTAGGATTGAAGTATAAAATCCTTAAGTACTGTCTCTTCACTCCTCTGGACAAAAATCCTTTACATACTCTGTGCCAGACACTATACACACTGGGCACACAAAAGTGAATAACATCCATTCTCTGATCTCTTGCAAATCAGGGATACAGATTAATTTTAGAAAACAATACAGATTAGTTATCTCATAAATTACAATATCCTGTAATTGGAGCTATGGTAAAGAAAATACAGATACTATCAACCACTAGTCAAAAGGCCTCTCTCAGAAGAGGTGATCTTCAAAAAGGTGCTCTTTGCTTTGGGATGATGCAGCCTGAGCCACCTAATCTTCAGGATTTTTATTCAAGGCACGTACTGCACAGCATATGCAGGAACTTTGCCAATGTGGGAGATTTTGCACCAAAAGCTGGCCTACTCAGCTAGGGGGTAGGAGGGAACTCCAGGGGAGACAGGAAAGTAAAGCTAAGGATTCTTCCTAAGGTGTAAGACAGGCCCCTCCCAACAGCCAAGTCTTTCCTTATGCATGCCCACGCCTGCAACAGGGTACAGCAACTGAAAATGCCCTCTGTGACCGGGCACAGTGGCTCACGCCTATAATCCCAGCACTTTGGGGAGCCGAGGCGGGCGGATCATGAGGTCCGGAGACCAAGATGATCCTGGTTAACACGGTGAAACCCTGTCTGTACTAAAAATACAAAAAATTAACCGGGTGTGGTGGCGGGTGCCTGTAGTCCCAGCTTGTAGAGGACTACCTGCTCCCAAACGAGATGTTCCCGATAAGTCCTACTCTTGCAAACGAAGCAGGGCGTTTCCGGTAAGTCCTGCTCTTGCAAACGAAGCAGGGCGTTTCCGGTAAGTCCTGCTCTTGCAAACGAAGCAGGGCGTTCCTTCCCTGTAAACAGGGAAGACAAAGGAGCCAGCTGCAAACAGCAGACCCTGGGGGCTTCTTTATGTGTAAACATCTTGAAAATCCAGAAAGTCAGGGAAAGGTCAGAAAAACAACAATGTGTCTTGTGACTTGGCAACATTCCACAAATGACTGTATAAAATAAAGCAGAGCGCGCCATTCGAGGCGGCCGCCATGTTTGTCTTGTCTTGTGTTGTCTTGTCTGTTCATTCCTTTGTTTAGGAAACACGCATACCCCAACACAGCTACTCTGGAGGCTGAGGCAGGAGAATGGCCTGAACCCGGGAGGCGGAGCTTGCAGTGAGCTGAGATCGCGCCGCTGCACTCCAGCCTGGGCGACAGAGCCAGGCTCCATCTCAAAAAAAAAAAAAAAAAAAAAGAAAGAAAATGCCCTCTGTGTGAAGAAAGGCCCAGATAAATTTAACTCTGCCTCTCAGACAACAGAAATAGAAGAATTTTTCACTTAAGAGTTTGTCCTTTACCAAGTTTTTACTAAGCAATTACAGAAGTTAAAAAGTTGCTTGTTTAGTAAATAGCCTATGTATTTAGAAACAGTTTTCTCTTCTAATGGTCTCTTTTCACCATTTTATTATGAAAATGTGAGAGTTATATGTAAGTTACAAAGCATAATTTTAAAATGAATACTTTTGAAAGCATTGCTCAACTTAAGAAATAGAATATTATCAATGCTATTGAAGATCGTTATCTGTCCCCTCGCATCTACTATTGTTTCCTTGTCTCTCCCCAGAAATACCCACTGATACATATTTTAAGTATTCTTCAGCAACTTTTTTTCACTGAAAAAAATTTAAAATCCATCCATGTAATACGTAGCTGTAGTTTACTCATTTTTCACTACAGTTTAGTTCTCCGTTGTATGAATATGCTGTATCACATTTAATAATCCAGTATCTTATTAACAGACATTTGGTTTTTGCCTTTCCAAGCAATGCTGCTACCAACACTCTTGTACATGTCTCTTGGAAACTTGTGCAAAAGCTTTTCTAGAGAATTAACCTAGGAGTTAAAATCATGGATAGTAATGATTGTACCAATTTATTTTCTCACCTGGAGAGTAGGTTAGACTCTAGTGTTGTCCTAACCCAACCATGTGGGCATAAACTAGTATATTGTGGTTTCATTTGTATCTCTCTGGTTACTAAAGTGACATCATATTCTTTTCCAATGTTTATTGGGACATTCATTCATATTTTCTCTACTAAAATATAGCTGTTCCTATTTTTGTCTATTTTTCCATTGGGTTATTTGCCATCTTCATCTTGATTTTTTAAGGAATTGATGAATATTCTGGTTACTGATCCTTTGTTAGTTATTTGTGTGGCAAAAATCTTCCTTCGGATTCTAGTTTGCTTTTTCAACTTTGTTTTAACACTTAAAAACAATCCCTGGGTGAAACAAAGGTTTAACCTTTTATATGTTTGAGTATATCAATCTTTTACTTTATGGTTGATGCTTTTTCTCTTTCCTAACCTGAAGTCACAGATATATTCTATTCTATTTTCTTCCAAAACTTACGAAGTTTTCCTCTTTCATATTCAAGATTCTACTTCATCTGAAATTAATTTCATATGGGGTATGAAGTAGCGATCCAATGTCATTTAATTTTTTTTTTGAGATGGAATTTCCCTCTGTCGCCGGCTGGAGTGCAATGACGTGATTTTGGCTCACTGCAACCTCCGCCTCCCGGATTCAAACAATTTTCCTGCCTCAGCCTCCCAAGTAGCTGGGACTACAGGCGCCTGCCAACACGCCCAGCTAATTTTTGTATTTTTAGTCGAGACGAGGTTTCACCATGTTGGCCAGGATGTTCTTGATCTCTTGACCTCATGATCCCCCTGCCTCAGTCTCCCGAAGTGCTAGGATTACAGGTGTGAGCCACCGCACGTGGTGATCCAATTTAATTTTATACTCACATGGATAACACTTGTCCTAGCTTAATTATTGAATTGTCCATCTTTTCTAGCACTTGTTCTTCCTCTATAAGAAGATCTTGGTTTATCTTGGCTCTTCCATATACATTTTAGAATCATGTTGTCCAGGTCAAGAACTGTGAAGATGCTGAGATTTTTACCCTACTTAGGAAGCCAACAAGTTAGGTCTGTGGATGGAGTTCCATGATGCTGGAAGAAGACATGAACTCCTGGGTCAGAGATAAAGGACTTTACTTAAGGAAAAGCAAGCAGCGTGACTTTTGTATTAGCATCAGTTCTTGTCTCTTAAGTTCCATGGGGGTGATTCAGATGGATGCCTGCATATACACTGTAATGGGTTGCATTATAGGAGAACCCTGAACTTGGGGAAACGGAATTGTTTATATTGGGCAGTAAGTATACTTGCCTTTTGCTCTGGAAAGAGACACTATCTTCTTTATATTAGACAATAAGTTAAACTGCCCTTTGCTGCAGAGGAAGATACCATATTGTCTAAGGCTGTTCACTATACAGACATCCCTGATAAGACACAGTCCAGAACAAAGGTCAATCAGTGTCTCTCTTACCTTTTAATTTTTAAAGTATTCACTTATTACTTTAAAAATCTCTGTTATACCTGCAGTACTCCCACTTTTCATTCCTAGTAGCTTATTTTTACTTCATCACTTTTTCCCTTATTCAATCTTACCAGAGGTTTGTTCGGTTTGTTAGTGTTTCTAAATAGCAACATTTCATTTTATTGCTTCTCTACTTGACATTTGTTTTTATTTCATAACTTTCTGTTCTTTTCGATATTATTTTTCTTTTCCAACTTTCATTGGGTTCATTTATTGTTTAGTTGTGGTAGTTAAAACTTTTTTTATGATACCTTTCTCTTTAACTCCTGAATCACCAGAATTGTGTTTAAAAATTTGCAAACAGAAATAATTATTTTTAGCTATATTTTAATTTATGTGTTTTGATGATAAGCTCTCAGCTGCAAAAAAAAAAAACAAATTTGAGAGGGCTGAACACAATACAAGTTTATTTCTTATTCATTCGAAGTCCAACATAAATGTTTCTATATATGACACAAAAAGCAAGTTCCTTCCCTTTGGGATTGCTAACATTCTCATTAGGTATCCCTGTGTGTTTTTGATGAAGAGGAAGGAACAGTGTGGAAGATTTCACAGGATATTCTGTGGTCAGGCCTGCAAGTACATGCGTCACTTCTGCCCACATTCATAAGGACAGAGCTAAGTCTCATAAATACAACGAGGGTGAAAATGTGATTTAACTGTGTGCCTAGCACAGAAAGGAGACTCAGAATCCCTGCCACATTTTCTGATGTAACAATATTGTGGTCATAACATGTGTTCTGTATGATACCAATTCTTTGAAAAATTTAAGACACAGCCCATTTTTGCAAGTGTTATTTTGTGTGTTGGAAAATAATATATATGCAAGTGTCTGTATATCAACTAAATCAAAGTTGTTGATTTTATTGTTCAAATTATTTGCATCCTATTGGTTTTCCTTACCTACTTTATGCATTAATAACTAAGAGATATGTATTAAAAATTTCCCACAGTGTTGGTGGATTTGTCCATTTCTCCACAGATTTTAAAATGCAATTTATTTCAAGGCTATAATATTAAACAATGTAAATTTACAAATGTGATCTTTTTATTACATTCTTTATTTTTACAGAGTTCTCTTATCAGCATTTTTTTCCTTTAAGTAATATTTTGACTGATATTAATCATGACCATATTACTTTTTTTTTTTTTTTTTTGGTTAAATTTGCCTGGTTCTCCTTCTGAAACTTTGATTAGCTATTTTGGACTTTCTCACACTATTCTTCTTGTGTCTTCAACTCTTTTAAAATATTGTCCATCTTTTTATCTCTATTGCTTTATTCTGTTTCTTCTTTTGCATAAGAACATTCCATTTTATTAATTCTCTACTCCATTGTATCTATGTTATTTAATCTTTATGTTGAATTTTTACTTTTAATTGTTATACTTTTTACTTCTAGGTGAACTTTGTCCTCAAATTCTGCCTGATTTACTGCTGATCAGTCATATTTTTACTTCCTTTCTTTTTAAAAAATTTTTTCCTTAAACATATAATTTATCTAAAAAATTTATAATATATTCCCTATATTTGTACATTTCCAATATTCAAGTTTCTGTTGTTTATTATTTCTGTGACACTTGCAGACAATGGCTTAGTTCACATATGTTTTGTGGTTTTTTAAAATTGATTCTGAAGTTATATTCTCAATAAAATACAATCCTTTGCACTTTTTTAATACCAAGCTTGTGGATTCATTTCTCTAGGGAGAATCTGTGTTTCTTTTTGCCACATGTCTGCGGACATCACAGGTCTGGAACTAGTTTAAAATGAGTCCAGAAAGGAAAAGTTTCAGCTTGTAATTTTCCTTACCGTGTAAACAGTGCAAATTTTGATCCTAAATTCATGTCTGGACTTTCCAGTGGTACAGATTCTCAGGAGAGCCTTTTCTCCTACAGTCAAATCTCTGCCAGACAGTTTTGCTTGCTGCCTTCCTGTGTGAGGGGTCGTTTGTTTACTTATGTTGTTGTAGTGAACTCTTTTCCATATGCTGGCTTCTGTGCTTGGTAGTCACTAACAAAACTCTCTGCTCTCTGAAAATGCAAAGTTCCCGGCAGCCTGGATGTATAGGTACTCCCAGGGAACCCAGTTGCTGCAGTGCTCACTTATTTCCCTAAATTCAGATTCTTACTTAATTCCTGAGAGCCTCTTCCATTCATTTTAAAAGAGCTTTTAATATTTTATCTAACATTTTTTTCAATAACCTAAGACATGAATTTTTCTTTTATTTTTCCAACTTGCATTTAAATACAGTTGAAAAATGGTACAGATATTTGTAGGAGATATCTTTTTTTTTTTCAGTTTGTTGCCAATGTTGAGTGCCTTCATGAATTGTGGATCTCTTGAAGTGATTCCAACAATTGTCAGAATGGATAAACTTTGAATGGCAGATTGATTGGTATCACTGTTATGAGACATGTGAAAACTCAAAGCTAGCCCTTCTGCTAAGTGACGCTGTTGGCCTCTGGGGTGTCATGACATTCTGTAGAGCTTGATTTTTCTCATCTCGAATTACATTAGTTTATCAACTATATCTTCCCAAGGAATAGGTGTTATAGATGTTCTAGGATGTATTAACCTTTTTGATCCCTAGGTATTGTCTGGGGCTACTTGAGCTCCTGCCAGTCCCTTTGAGTTTCTAGCAGTCTCATGTCATTACCCCAATATGCCATACTAATATCATTTTCCACATGTACTCTCATAAAAAAGATTAAGAAGAATGGTCTAGCAGATCTTTTAACAGTCTTTCTGTCTCTAAAGCTGTTGATTCCAAAGATTAACTATTAATGCATTTTTCTTCTCTGGGCACTTACTCATTGAATGAGCATATTGTATCCAAGAGAGAAGCAGATGGATTTTACCAAGTTGCTTTGAACTGAAATCTTCAAAAGGAGTCACATATCTTTGTCAATGAGAAAAATCTTAAGAATTTGGTTCAAAATGACTTGGTTAGAGCTACTGATGCCATTCTAGGAAAATGGTTGTGATGATTTGAACCAGCCAAGGCCCTTTATAGCTCCAAATCCTTTTTGCTCATAACTATTTCCATTGTGTTTGTTCATCTCCTCACTTGTTTTCCATGAGCGCAATATTCTAGAGGCAACTTAGAGGTCAACTTAAGTGCCTCATGTCCTTTCCTTTCTTTTTTTATCTTACATTTAACAGTGCGCTTTTGTCTTGCTTTATGTTTTCCATCCCTCTGTTTCCCTGCTAGTTTGAACAACGTGAAGAAGCAGAGCTTGATTTTACTTCCCCAGGATGCATACCCATAGAACACATCGAAAACAATTGCTTTGTTGGCTTTTTGACTGGCTTTGCTAATACCTGAAAGTATGGATCCCAACATGCTCTACTTCTGATTGTTACTAGCATGGTTCTGAATCTGACTTTAAGGAGAATGCTTAATGCTCAGCAACCCAGAGTTCAGTCTGGCTCTGAAGTAGCATTGCTTAGGCTGGGATGTTGTGTGCTGTTTAAAAAGCAGATTTCTGTCTCTACCCAAGTCCTAATGAATCTGAACCTCTATGAGCAAGAGGTCAGGGGATCTGCAGTTTTACAAAGCTGTAGTTTTAACTGTAGGGACTATTTCTCTGGAAATACAAGAAAGAGCAATTAATTTGTCTGGAAAATAGGGAAAGGGTTTGAAGAAGACATTACAAAACAGTTTTTGTTTTTGTTTAGTTTTCTTTGAAGGATGAATCAAATAATTGGCTGATGGGGAAGACTCAGACACGATATTTCAATCCGAAGAAGTGGCATGAGTAGAGGTGCAAGAGTGAGGCTCCGTGGCATATTTTGAGAGCTGTAAATGGTCTAATGTGACTAGGTTGATGCCTGATACAAGGTGGCGGTGGAGATAGGAATCACAGAAGGTGGGTCTGAAAAGCAGATTAGGACTGAATTGGGAAAACTCTTGAGTGATAAAGAATTGCATTTTATTTCATAGGCAATAAAAGCCATCAAAGATTCATGATTAAAATGTAGGAAGATTTTCATTTCATAATATAACTCTGGGCAGGGCACGGTGGCTCATGCCTGTAATCCCAGCACTTTGGGAGGCCGAGGCAGGCAGATCATGAGGTCCAGAGATTGAGACCATCCTGGCTAACACGGTGAAACCTTATCTCTACTAAAAATAAAAAAAAAAATTAGCCAGGCATGGTGGCAGGCGCCTCTAGTCCCAGCTACTCGGGAGGCTGAGGCAGGACAATGGCGTAAGGCGGAGCTTACAGTGAGCTGAGATCATGCCACTGCACTCCAGCCTGGGGGACAGAGTGAGACTCCGTCTCAAAAATAATAATAATAATTAATAATAAATAAATAATAATATAACTGTGACAGCAATGCAGGGAATGAATTCAAGAGAAATGAAACTGGAGGCAATGAAACCAACTGAAGGTTATTAGAATAGCGTGGAAGAATGATTTTAACATAGTAGCTGGGGAAATGGAGGAAAAGGGGATAGATTTGGGATCATTCATTGACTCAACAAATATTCGTTACTATTTCATGCATACTGAGCCCTATGGCAGCTGTTAGTAAATAACAAAAATCATGAACTTCCCAAGATGAATACAATTATGTAGTGTGTGGGTGTGTGTTTGCATACATATATATGAATACAAGAAATATTTTTTTACATAATAGTATTCTCTTTGTCTAAGAAATATAAATACTTTTGCTTTTCTTTATTAGATATTACTTTTTAAAAGTGTCTATAAAATAGATAGAACATATTTTTTCAATTTTTGTAATTAAAAAATATATATGATTTTTCCTCCAGGACCCTAACGAGATGACAGATTAATAGTTCTTGTTTTAATCACTCTGCTACATAGTTGTTCAATCATTTATTACATGTTCAAGGTCAAATTCATTATTTCACTCCTTTCCAAACTTTCTCTTATTCTTTATCTTTTATTTGAATGTTTCATAGCTATCCCCTCCAACCACATCTAAGCAGTCACCAAGCCTTACTGATTATTTTAGCTCTTTATCTCTTTCACGAGGTTCATACTCATATATACATCTGCATGAACTCTTAATCTAGACTACCTGGGTTCAAATCCCAGCTTTCACATTTGCTGAGTGCATCCCCCTGAGCAAATTATTTAACATCTATGATTCTCAGTTTTCTCATCTGTATAATAGAATTAATATCAGTTCTTAACCCATAGGGTTGTTGTGAGGATTAAATGAGATAATTTCTGAAGGGCACTAAAAGTAATATCCAGAGAATAATTAGTGTTAGTTATTATTTGGATTATTTAGGAAAAATGAAAGGATTTTAGTCTTAAATGATAAAAAATGTAACTTCATGAAACCCTTAAGAAGGAAAAAAAAAAAGTCTTTGTTGCTTAGTTACCATAGAGAAGGTAACTGTTTATTGTGTTTTGATCCAGGGATAAAAATGATGCAAAACAATTAGAGTTTCCAATAAGAAGCATAACTGATATCCCAGTCATGTCTTCGGAACTTAGCTGACAGTTGTTGAAACACAGGTTGATAAGATAAAGAGCAAACCTATGATATTTCTCAAGACAGGGCTCTATTGTGACTATGAGGACCATGAGGCTGTTTTCCAGGCATAATAAGTTATTTTGGATCTCTGGACTAGGTACTATGAGGACACATTTCTCATTTAATGTCTTTAACCATTGCTTCCATTTTCTTATTACTAAGCATAGTGAGATCAAAAAGTTAGCCACTTACAGGAAGTAGAAGCCTGGAATACAGAGTTTGGCTATATCCTCTCACTTGCTAGTGAGTCATATTGTTTATATCCTTTTAATTTCTTGAGAACTGCAACAACAACAAAAAAAAGGTAGTTAGGATTTCAAGGTTTTTGTGATCTTTTCTTTCTAGATAGAAAATATAAGTGGATTTAAGAGAAACAGGTGACTACATCTCCCCACTGTCCCCACTGAGAGAGTAAATGTGTCACATGGTCCGATATGTAAATGTCTACCTCCTCTAGTGATAAAGATGCCAGCTGATTCACATATCTTTTCAGATTCTTACTATTCTTAGAAAAACTAATTTTTCAGTGTTTACTGTGCAACAGTCCTTGTTCCAGGTACCTTACAGATTTCAATGTATTTAAAATGCACAACAGTCCAATTAGTCCTAACAGTAGGTATTATTATTATATACCCTTTTGTAGATTAAGAAACTCAGAAGTAGACTAAGCGATTTGCTCTGGTAAGCAGCAGTTTGACTTAAAAGTCCATGAGCTTAACCTCGATGCTTTAGTGTATGTTGGTTACTTAAAAAGAATTGATAAAATAGTATATTATGATAATTAAGCATATGTATGTGTTTTAAAATAGCTTGAAAAATACATATAAATAAAATATAATAAGTGTCTCATTACATATCTTTTTTTTTTTTTTTTTAAATCTCGCTCTGTCGCCCAGGCTGAAGTGCAGTGGCCAGATCTCAGCTCACTGCAAGCTCCGCCTCCCGGGTTCACGCCATTCTCCTGCCTCAGCCTCTCGAGTAGCTGGGACTACAGGCCCCCGCCACCTCACCCGGCTAGTTTTTTGTATTTTTTAGTAGAGACGGGGTTTCACCGTGTTAGCCAGGATGCTCTCGATCTCCTGACCTCGTGATCCACCCGTCTCGGCCTCCCAAAGTGCTGGGATTACAGGCTTGAACCACCGTGCCCGGCCACATATCTTTACTAAAGAGTGTACAAGAGCATTATGCTTTTTAAAAGCACTTTATATATGTTATCTCATGTGATATTCATGAAAACCTTACAAGTAAAGCAAGGAAAAATCCTTTTGTCCCCATTTTAAAATGAGAAAATTAGATTCAACAAGATTAAATTATTTGTTTAAGTTTGCAGGGTAAAGTTGGGATAAAAATCTAGATCTGTCCAGCATTCTTTCCGTAAGACCATCTTCCTACTTCTATAAATAGTAACAGTTACTATTTATAGTGCCTTCACAGGGTAGAGGAGGCAGGAAACGAAATGTGACTTTTTTTTTTAATGAATTTTTACTGAATCATGGAAAAGTGCAAACTAAGGTGGACACTTATTATTCGTATTGTATTTGATCCCAAACCTGACTTTTGAGTGAGGAGTTGTTGGATCATTTGATTTTATTTTTAGGCAGGAACTAAAAGATCCAGTCTTACCAGATCAGTTTCAAAAACTGCAGTTCTTCAAAATGAATATTTAGGAAATTGGACTCTTCTCTTCATTCACCATTACTGTTGTTGTTGTTGTTGTTGTTAATCTTCCTGAGTAAATTTAAATGTGATTCTGAGAAGAATGGAAAATTATGTTTGATTTTATTAGAGGCCATTCCAGAAACTGATCCCTAGTTGTTTGTATCTGTTATTATTCAATGAGAATAGCTTTAATTTTCATAATACTACAACTACTTGTGATAATATCATAAACTAGGACAATTTATCACTTCTGCTTTTTTTTTTCATATTTACAATATCTTTCAGAAGTTCATCACTTTACTGTGCTATACACGATGTATTAATCAAATTCTAGATTTACTTTATTCCAGAACCAGCCTTTCCAAGTTGCTACTTAGGTTCAGTGGGCCACGTTCCCTCCAGGCATGGTGCTTTTCCAGAGGTTACTCTGAATGAGAGGACAATAGATATGTTCGAGGTTGTTTTAGAAATCTGAAAAATAAGTATTGGAGAAAATGGATAAATGAGATGTACAGAAAGGCAAATAAGTGAAGGTGGAGATTGGAGAGTAGCTACAAAACTAGAAGTATTTTGCTGATTTTCTCTTTCTGAAGAAAGTCAAATCATTACACTCTCACAGGGCTTGAAAACATGGCTCTGACTGGCAACCAGGGGTAGACACACTGTGAAAACATTTACTGCTCTTTATTCTTGATTTTAATTTTGACTACAGTGAAGCAGACCACAAAATGAAGGGAAGGTAGATTCATGAAATTACATAAACTTGGTCTATTTATTTTTTACCTTAATTACCTTGGAGCTATTCCAAGCATAATGAGAACCTCAATGGTCTTACAGAAAACAAAGTTTGGGCCTTGAGTTTGGGACCACATTCATTCATATGGTAAGTGGTGGGCACTGGAGCATAACGGTGACAGTGGCTTTTCTGGTTGGTATTATGATCCCATGTATACAATCATCCCGTAAAATCCTTCGCTTTGTAAAGTGAATGGGCCAATCTTCGTTCTCACATGTGCTTCTCAGGATGCTGCCTTTTGCAATTTTTTTTTTTGGTTATTCTAATGGCTTTCTTTGATATTTACTGTATCTCCTATACAAAAATTGTGGTTGTTAAGGGGGCGTGGGGAAGAGGACTTTTAACTGAGTATGATTGGAAACGCACTCTTTCTCATCCGTATCCTCCCATTAGTCCTATGTATGCCTTCCTAAAAACCAAGGAAATTCTCCATTTTCCTATATTTTATTTAATTTTCTCTTTCTTCTTTGTGTTTTTATAGCTCTTATTTCATACTCCTGATGTGGAATTTGATATCTAATATATGTTTCATGTCTCTACTGCTTGATAATCAGTTCTGTATTATATTCATCTTTTTCTTTTTTTTCTAACACCTAACAAAATCCCTCCTTACATATGGTAGATATCCAAAAAATGAATTAATGAGATCATTATTTCCGTATATTTTTCTTTACCTCTTTTTACAATGCACATTTTCTTATATATTACTTTTTTAATTAAAAAATGAGATCAAAGGCTGGGCGCGGTGGCTCAGGCCTGTAATCCCAGCACTTTGGGAGGCCGAGGTGGGCAGATCACGAGGTGAGGAGATCGAGACCATCCTGGCTAACACAGTGAAACCCTGTCTCTACCAAAAATACAAAAAAAAAAAAAAAAAAATTAGCTGGATGTGGTGGCGGGCGTCTGTAGTCCCAGCTACTCAGGAGGCTAAGGTAGGAGAATGGCGTGAACCCGGGAGGCGGAGCTTGCCGTGAGCCGAGATCACGCCGCTGCACTCCAGCCTGGGTGACAGAGCTAGACATTGTATCAAAGAAAAAAAAAAAAAAAGAGATCATATTATTTGAAGAAGAATATGCTAATTTCTGGATAATTCCTTTTTTGATAATGAGTATAGTAATCAACGATCAGCAGGCTCCTGAGAGACTTTTAAAACCCTGTCAGAAACAGATAATAGTGAGTCTCAGATGTGTGTCTGGAAGGAAGCTGATATTTATTGGTCGTCATTCTCAGTGGCAAGGTCTGGCTAGATCCAGAAGCCCTGTCCTTGACTGGTATGTTGGTTAGCCTCTATGCAGTGGCTAGTGGGTAGGGTTGGTTATCTATGATGATGATAATGATGATGATGGTGATAGTTATGGACATGCTGGACACTATACTTTCCACACGATTGTTTCTTCTAATTGTGTGGTGTAGGCCCAGAGAAGGTAAATGACTCTTCCAAAGTCACACAGCAAGAAGAGAGGGAGCCTGGCATTCGAACTCCCACAGTTTGACTCTGTCCCTCACTCTTAACCACAACATATTCTGTTATTATCAAGTTGTTTCCCTTTCTGGAAAAAATTAATGAATTGACGTGTTAAACATGAGATTGAACTTTTTCATGGAAATAAGATTAGTATGAGGGTTATTTTTATATGTATTTTTAATGACCCTTTGCCTAACTTTTAGTAGGAGTGACCACTAATATATTTAACTTATTGATTAGTATACAAAGCAAGTATCAGTATGTGTAAATGAAGTAAGCGGGGCAACACAGTCATGAACCATTTTAAATTATAAGAAACATATACTATTTTGTTATACTATTTGAAAGTTCCTGTCTTCTTTTTCTGTGCCTTAATTTTCTACAAATCAGAGTAGGAGGTGATCATTTGTATCAGGAATATGGAATTCATACATGTTTTAGGAGAATATTTACAGGCATTCATCTGGAGAATTTTGTGAAAAATTGGATCACTTCACAGCTTTGTGCTATGTCCCCTTTCTTACAATAAAGCTTCCTATACAAAGAACAGAGAAGATTAAACTCTTAATCATTATGTTATCTTTCAAAATGAAGGTCTTTGTATGCTCAATCTACTATTTCATTAGCACTCATAACTTTATCTTAGACCCCAGCTGAATTTTTAATCATTTGATTCTTTACCACAATTTCACTGTGTAGTATATTTTTGACCCTTAAAGTTTTATCGTTAATGGCATTCAAACTCAAACACACAACTTAGGTTGATTCTGTATCCAGATACCTGAAGCCTCTGATCTTGCTCTCAAATCCTACATTTTGCTTTCTAATTGCTTATAATAGTGGTTCTCAGTTGATCAGGAGTAATTTTGCCCCCCAAGGGACATTTGACAATGTCTGGAGACATTTTTGGTTGTTACAACCTGAGGAGTAAGGTGCTACTGGCATGTAGTGAGTAGAGACCAGAGATGCTAAATGCACAGGATAGCTCCCCGCAACCCACCCCGGCTTCCTCATTATCCCATACAAAATGTCAACGGTGCTGAGGTGGGGAAACCCTGGTTTATAAAACCCTTTACTGGGAACATTGCTTTGTTACCTTTTCAACTACTACAGAGAATTTTTAGGTACTATACGAAAAGTTAATAGGTCTGATGTATAAGGAACTTATACATTCAAATAAAAGTTGTGTCTCAAAGTCAGAGACAGAGAGAGGGAATGGGATCCAGAACTAAGGTTGAGGGCTTAATTTTTTTCCAGCAGAGGAGAGATATTTTCCATAATGAAAAGAGGAAATAAGGACACAACAGGTATATGGGCAGAAAATTTTGAAGATGTACAGATATAAATTTGAGGATGTTTGTACCTAATATCTTCCATTTACTCTACATGATAGAAGTTGAGCTCATCTCTTGAGAGAGAGGTGGCAGTGGTGACCCAGGAGGTGTAGGAATAATGGACATTGAAATGGCCACTGTAGACAATGGGTGGGGCTATGTTGAAGTTCAATGGGTAGAGGCATCGTGGTTCAGATGGCTCATAACACTTGTGCTAGACACAGCCCCTAGGAGAAGGAGACTATCAATAAAAAAGCCAAAGTTCTTTTCTTGCCAAGTGGATCAGGGTGCAGAATTCTAGCCATATACAAGCACTTAAGGAACTAGTAGAAAATTTCGGAAAGGCCCAGTTGTAATGGCTGGACAAGGACAGTGGGGATTAATGGAAACTATTATAACCTAATGGTCCTGGGAGAGCCCAAACTTATGGTATACGACTGGTTCCTAATCCCACCTGCAGATGGAATTGGAAATCTTATTCATTCATTCATGTTTTAAGTATCAACTTCTACAACTACTAGATTAAAGCCTGACATATTGTGGATGCCCAATAAATACTTGTTATTTAATAAATAGTATGCACATTGTTAGGCACTGAAGATACATACATGCTGAAGAAAATAGACAAGGGACATGCCCAGTGTACTTTGAGACCCAAAAGAGGATCATCTGACCAGGCTTGAGAGTTCAGAGAGGCGATCCCAGTGGAGATGAGATTGGAGTTTGTGTTTAGTGTGCCAAGGATGAGGCAGAATTGCTTTATTTTCTTTAGAATAGTTTTGGGTGGGATAAAGTAGGTGGGATTGACACTGAGAAATTCAGTGTCAACCCTGGCCTTCTCCCACCAGAAAAAAGTTGCTCAAGGCAGGGAAATACAACAAAAGCTAGTAGTTTAAGGAGGCCTTACACACAGGGAGAGCTTACTGCCTGCTTTATGAACTGCATCAAATACCACATATTTCAATTCCAAAGTCGAATGCTATGGAATTAAGAACAGTCAATTAATTAAAGAAATAGTGAAGTCCTGAATTTGGGGATGGAAGAGAAGAATTTTTCACTTGGTGTCATTACTTGAGTGATGTCACGAACCACTGCAGGTGAGCTGCTAAATATTTCCACCCTTGTTTCCTTTTTAACAGCATGGAATTTGTGTTGCCAGCCTCCCACATGATATGTAAATCAGTATTAAGGAAAGGACTCAGAATGCTACGAGTAAGGAGCACTAAGTAAAATTTACTTTCCTATTCTAGATAAGTATTCAGCTACATTCTCTGGAAAACACATTTCTTTGGAGTAGTCCATAATTTAGATATCAGATTATGGAGCAGAAATGGCTGTTTTTCTGATGAGACAGAATAAACTCTTGGGTTTTTTTTTGTTTTTTCCGGAAACGGGGTCTTGCTCTGTCACCCAGGCTGGAGTTCAGCGGCACGATCTCAGCTCTCTGCAACCTCCATCCCCTGGGTTCACGCCATTCTCCTGCCTCAGCCTCCAGAGTAGCTGGGACTACAGGTGCCCACTACCACGCCCGGTTAACTTTTTGTATTTTTAGTAGAGACAGAGTTTCACAGTGTTAGCCAGGAAACTCTTGTTCTTTTAGGCTTGATATTTTAAATTGCTAGACCTAATTCTTGCTAACATATCTTCTTACATTTGATCTGGTATACTTGCTACAAATAACCTGCTAATTATTAGAACTTTTCCCTAAGAATTATTAATGATAAATTCACTGGGCAGCATCTAATGCTTAAAATGAGGCTGAGGGAAAGGCAGTTCTTCACTGGCTTACACCAGATTCCAGAAATATATCTGAATCTAATCTGAGGAAAAAACTGAAAATGTATTCATTTGTAAGCATTTTGTGTTTTTAAGGTACTTTATCATGTATTAATTTAATAACTCCTCACAATGATTCTGAGTTAAATACTATAATTTACCCATTGTATAGTTTAGGAAACTAAGGAGGTTAAGGTAACTTGGCCTCAGGCCAGCAGCTACTGTAGCAGAGTTAAATCACCAGGGCTGCCTTGCTCACAGAAATCTTACCTGTACTAACCCCTTTATTGTAAGAAACTGCTCCCCAATCCCAACCTCCAACATTTGGACTGGTTGGAAACCACCTCATGTTATGTGACCTTAATCTCCTGGGCTACACTGACCTCAGAGGCCATCTGACAGAAGCTGGACTAATGGCGGCAACCCTGCCGTCCCAGGACTTGAATGAAAGGGGAAAGCCTAGTCATTTGGAATCTTTCTTCACGTTTTTACTAAGATGAGAAGAAGGATGGAGGATGGTGATGTAGGGAGAGACTCCTCTTTGCTGGTTGGGAAGTTGTTCACAGGGGAGGCAGGGGCCACTGAAGATTGTTGTGATATGTAGCTTGAGAGCTCTGGTCCTAGAGAAGGAAACTGACATGCAGGCAAAAATGGCAATGAAAGAGAGGAACCCGGCAGCATTCCTACCCCAGGGCCAGTTGTCCTTGGTGACAACTGTATTTTTGTCCTTCTGCCAGTTTGCTTTCCTCAGCCAATAAATGTCTCATTTTCCTTTGTCTAGGCTAGTTCTAGTTGGATTTCTGAAACTTCCATCAGGAGTCATGACTAACACAACTGGAAGAGGCAGAAACTGAGTTCAAGTGAATTCTCTTACCTGAATTTCCACGCTATTTCCACCAAAGCACAATTTCCATCACGCCTCTACTCTGGGGGCCTGAGGTCCTACTGGAATCAACATGTCATGGTCATTTATACTGACAAGACCAGATCAGTTGTGCCAGCTGCAAGTTTCTGGCTTTCCCTCTTGGCTCTCATGATTTATGCTTCCTGATTATTCTAGACCAGTATTTCTGGTTAAAAAAAATTAATTTAAAAAGGTAAATGTCCAGGTAGACTCAGGATTAGCTAAGTTTGGAATTAAGTATGTTGCTCAGATTTGAACATTTGGAATTTGTTTTTTATCTGCTTTTAGATCTCAGATACCAGCTTTTCTCTCTTTGAGTAATCAAAGCAAAATAAGTGAAAATATGAAGGATTTTTTTCAAACATGGATTTTGACGGTCTCATGGAAGAGTTGATTTTAGAAATATAGCCAGTTCATTTTGGTTTAACTATATCCTTTGCTCCCTTTAGTCACTAGAATAAGATGACCCCTTCTTCCTGAATGACAGGAAACGGTTTTTCAGTTTTCTGAATACACACATAAGCTACTGTTGCGTAATCTAATCCAACCTCTTTCAAAATCTTTAATTCATCTATTTGTTTGATAGAACATCTAGGTTATTTCAATATTATAGAATGCTTGATCATAACTCTTTATTCCTAAATAACATTACTTAAGAGTAGATTTCCACTGTGAAAGTATTCGCATGTTTATATACATGCAATGTGTATATTATGTGTAATTTAATATAAACTTTGTCTTTAATAAATTGTGAGGTTTTTTGTGTAGAAATAAGACACTGAATTAAATAACTTTCTTCAAGCTGGGTAATTCTGATTATCTTCTTCATAATAACTTTGTGATTGATAAGTGTTTCACTCTATTCAAATTGGAAGTGATTGGAAGTGAAGGAATTCATTTATAAAAGGTTATATAATGCACTCAACAGTTGCATATCATTAACATATTATTAGGATATATAATTTATGGCAAGCAAATATTTCTGCATAGTTTTTCTTGATCATTTGGCTGTGGCCATTTTCATTGAACAAATTGGCAAAGCAATAATAAAATAATGACAGTAACAAATACCCATTTTATGTAAATTTTCAGTAAAGAATAGTAAAGGCCAAACCAACCTGAGATCCATAAATTCAGTTAAGAAAGTGACAAGGTTATAGTGAAGATATATGAAAGGGCAAGTCGAATTCTGCTTGTGTGCTCATGGACCTGTAATGCTGTGTGACGGGATTCAGTGCCAAGCCGGTTTTAGCAGTCTTTCTTTTTTTCCTTACCATGTTCACAGCCTTGATTGCCACCAACAGACGTAATACAAGGCAATAGAGGCAAGAGGCAAAACCAATAAAAGGGCAGTAGGCCCTTGCTTGGGTTTTCAAGTTACACATCCGCTCTGGTTTATGGGCTTTCTACAAGTATATGCTATTTCTTTTTCTTTGCCAAGTCACCTATTTCTCAAGTCTTGGCTTGGGACATGTGGTAGGCAGGGAAGCATGCCACTGACTCAAAGAGAACTGTGTTTGTTTCCCTTGTTCTCTGATGTTTTTACTGTATAAGGCATAAGGAACCCTGCAATTACGATGCTTAATCATTTATACTCTAGGGCTAAGGAAGGGAAGGATTAGTCCCTCTTTTTTATTATTATTATTTTTCCTAGGGCCTTTCTGCTTTGCTAAACAGTTAGATTTCAAGATATTACTTAACAAAGCAATGATCTACATGTTGATGTCTGACATGCAAATAATCCCAAGAATAACTAGAAATTTTAAGTATATTTGAAATATTAAATTACTTAAATATCTGAAATAACACATAGAGATAAGAAATAGAATTTGTTGTAGAAGTCACATTGGTCACCAAAGAGAAGCAAAACATTGTGTGTAATATCTGCTGTAAACTTAGTGGATGATTTTGAAGAATTTGAGAAATCATTTCTTTCTAAAGAACTTAATAAAGGCTCTGAATAGCTGAAAACTAAATGAATAAAATTAAACTACTGTATTACACAGGTCAAATTTTTCCTCACTTATAAAACCCAAGTATTAATTATGCATCAAATTGCATTAATTGCTACATATATACCTTATGCATAATTTTAATATGTATATTTTTTCTTGCTTAAGTTTCACAGCAATATGCATGGATTAGGCATTACTATCCACATTTTGCAAATGAAAAGTGTAGAACTTAGAGCAATTAAGAAGCTTTCCCTCAACCTAGAGCTAGTAAACAGAGCCAGGATTTGAAGCTGGATGTGTTGGCTAAATCTACATACCTAACCCTCATATTATAGTTTTTCCTTTGTGGGGTTTTTTTCCAAAAAAAATTTTAAATCTGCAGTTTATATTTTATAAAAGTGAACTAGCTAAAGCCTTCATTCTTTCTAATTACTACTTGCTTCTGAACTAAAGCTATAAACTTTTGTTACATTTGGTGAGCATTTTTTAATTAAACTAGAAGATTAGAATACAAGTTCATGAACACACAGTATGAAACACTTTTTAAAAGACACTGGCACACGCATTCTCACCTAGACAACAGATCATAGTTTGAAAATCTGTTTTTGTGGAAAGAATTGAACCCTAGCTCTTGAATTAGCTATCCCAGTACCCATGTTGAAATAGCTCAAAAACATTCCTAGGAGAAATACTCCTAAATTAGTGGGAGTGGTCTTATGATAAAGGGTGAATTACTTTTGTTTTATGTATCATTCCTTTTTTTTTTTTTCTCTCCTTAGTCACCTGTTACTCTTAGCCGCTGGTAATGGAGAGGAAATGGTCTTACATCATTTTCCAGCATGTTTAGTATTAGGTCATTGTTAGTGGATGGAAGGAAGTTGAATGCTTAGAATTTAAGTGACTTACTCAAGATTACAACAGTGAGTCATTTACTCAGCCAAAAAGAGAGCAAGGAACTTCCTGGATACAAGCATGGTGTGTACTGGCAGCTCCACCTGCCCTTTCTTTATTGCTGCCTCTTCAAAACTATGGGCTTTTTGTGAAGGCCAGGTGGGTTTGCTCTTGAGTGTGACCACCACTCTGCTCTGAGATGCCTCAACTTGAATGAGGATTTGTTTTGATGGTTGGCATATAAGCCTCAGAGTTTTATTTTGAGATGTTAAATCTAAAAATGAAGATTACATGTTGATTTCTAATTTCTTTGAACAAATTTTGCCCTAAAAGTTTATTGTAAAAATTAACCGGGCATGGTGGTGGGCGCCTATAATCCCAGCTACTCAGGAGGTTGAGGCAGGAAGCGGAAGTTGCGGTGAGCCGAGATTGCGCCACTGCACTCCAGCCTGCGCGGCAGAGCCAGACTCCATCTCAAAAAACAAACAAAGTTTATTGTTCCTAAAGGACAAAGTATTTGAACTTCAGGCAGTCATGAGTTGAGGTGTGGGTATAAGGAATGGAGACAATGTGCCCCACTGCTCTCTTGTTTTGAAACATAGTTTACAACCATTACCCATTCAATTGGTATGATGTAGTATTTCAGGATTGGCACGGTTAGCTCTGACTCACACAGGTATCACTGTTGTCTGGACATGAATGATTTCTAGAGTTCATGTCTCATGAAATGTGTTTTTATTTGCAGGGCTTTAGAGCTTCGAAATTAATTCTACATTATACATTGATGATTCTTTTGTCAACTTTGTTTTTCTCTGTCTGTTCCTAATTCTATCTACCATGTAATTTCTGTATAGTAGTTGTTTCCATCACAATTTTTTCCCATGAACTGTGAATACATTTAGCCTTGCTGACCTATACTTCAGTATCTTTCTTGAGACAAGCCAGCGATGACCCCAGTTGGACTGGAACAACAGACCACTTTGTTGGTATCTCTTAATACAGCCAATACTAATAGGAAGATTTACCTTTCTTAAGTATCTCCTTTCACTTCTCCTTCACAGAACCATACAGGGACCCCATGGATCAACAATATTGCTTATTAAATAAAATTTAAACTTTTATTAACATTGTCTAAATTCTTCTGATCATTTCCTACTTTCCTTACATAATGACAGCCATTGCACATCAGAATCCAGGCCCTCAGTCCAGCAATGTGATTTTCGTTCCTATGCTCAGGTCATATGATATTCCTCAAAGTGGTTGCTCCCTCTACTAGTCATTCTTGGAATATACTTCCGCCCCCCAATTCCAATGACATCTCTCGCCTCCTCTAAAAATCATTTTCTGCTGTGGTGTTCTTATCTGCCCATGATAGTTATTATATTTATTGTCTTCAGAAAGTAGAAAACAGAAGAAGACCAAGGGGGTAACTGTAGTCAGTTTAGTTCTGTCTCATCATCACTTTCCATCAGTGATCCACGTTCTTCCAACCATACATGACAACTTACTTGCATCTGTAACTTTATATTTTGCCCTCTTTCCTATTACAAGAGGTGAATTGTACATTTCTTTTTTATTTTTTTGAGACAAGGTCTCACTCTGTCACCCAGGCTGGAATGAAATGGCACAATTATGGCTCACTGCAGTTGCTATCTCCTGGCTCAAGTGATCCTCCCACCGCAGCCTCCTAAGTAGCTGAGACTACAGGTATGTGCCACCACACCTGGCTAATTTTTGTATTTTTTGTAGAGATGGGGTCTCCCCCTATGTTACCCAGGCTGGTCTCAAACTCCTGGGTTCAAGCAAGCTGCCCACCTGGGCCTTCCAAAGTGCTAGGATTATGGGTGTGAGCCACTGCTCTAAATGTTCTTATTTAGAGTCAAGGACTTGTGCATAGGCCTCATCCTCCCTTCTCTATTTAAAGTTCAAATACTTTCTTCCTGCAGTTATCATCTCTTTTTCTCCACTGCTATTGTTTTTACTTCCCTCCCTCCCTTCTTTCCTTCCTCCCTGCCTCCCTCCCTCCCTCTCTCTTTCTTTCTTTCCTTTCTTTCCTTTCTTTTCTTTCTTTCTTCTTTCTGATGGTGTCTAACTGTGTATCCCAGGCTGCAACCTCCGCCTCCTGGGTAAGTGATTCTCCTGTCTCAAACTCCCGAGTAACTGGGACTACAGGCACCCACCACCATGCCGGGCTAATTTATGTATTTTTAGTAGAGACAAGAGGTTCACCATGTTGGCCAGGCTGGTCTTGAACTCCTGACTTCAGTTGATCTGCCTGCCTCGTCCTCCCAAAGTGTTAGGATTACAGGCATGAGCCACTGCACCCGGCCCTGTTTTCTACTGGAGTTTTTCCATCATCATAGAAACATGCTATACTATTTTTCTCACCTCAAACAAAAGCAAAATACCTTGCAAATAGAGACAAGCACAATAAAACACCTTCCATGGTCCTTTTCTTTGCTCCCTTTTAACGTAAAAATTTGTCTACACTTGCTTTCTTCAATTTCTCTCTACTGCTCCATGGAAACCATTTCTTGTCATGGTCACTAAGTTGCTTAAGCAAGACTCTTCGAAGTCATCCTGGACTTCCTTCTTTCCTTTGCACTCTACAAGCTATGACTTGTAGGACACATTGGCCTATCATGTGTTTCAGTAAATAAAGTTTTATTGGAACACAGTCATGGCCACGTGTTTGTCTTTCTGTGGCAACTTTTGCATTACAATGGCAGAGTTCAGCCGTCCTAATGGGGACTGCATGGTCCTCAAAGCCTAAAATACTTACTATTTGGCTTGTTATAGAAAAGGTTGGCCAGTCCCTATACCAAAATATAAATCTTACAAAGGAAAGTGTTTTGTTTTGTTCCCTGCTGTGTCTCCAGTGCCTAGAAGAATACCTGGCACTTAGCAAAGCTTAACAAAGACTTGCTGCAGAAAGGAAAAAAGAAAGAATGAATAAGTAGTCTATGTCGCCATCTTGTTCTTTACTCTCTCTTATTCAGTCTTTCTCGGTTCTCACTGTCCTTTCTCCATTTTCCATAAACTCTCTCCTCGAATTTGTTTCTTCCATTAAGCTTTTTCTTCATGCTCATCAAATTTCCAATAGGAGGAAAAGTCCTAAAAATAGCCAAACAAAGTTTGGAAATATGATGCTGAAGTTAGAGAAATTTTTCCTTTGGCAATAGTAATAAAAATGTGTTCATCAGTGAGAACACATGGACATAGGGAGGGGAACATCACACACCGGGGTCTGTCAGGGATTGGGGACTGGGGGAGGGATAGCATTAGGAGAAATACCTAATGTAGATGACAGGTTGATGGGTGCAGCAAAACACTATGGCACGTGTATACCTATGTAACAAACCTGCATGTTCTGCACATGTATCCCAGAACTTAAAGTATAATTTTTAAAAAAGTGTTCATTTTTTCTTCACTAGTACCTGCATCATTGAGTTCATTTTGGAGGGAAAACTGTCAAGAGAGAAATGATATTTCTTTTAATAGGTACTCTTGGCAATTTTTGCTAATAATTTTAGCATTTCTTTTACCACATGAAGTTTGATTTCTATAGAGTAATCCCCTTTTATGTTTTGTTGATTGGCACTTTTTATTATTGATATATAATACGCTTACTGTATCTACAGTTTTTGCTCATGAGACTATCCATAAACTAAACTCTACTGGCACATGCAGTTCCTTTGATTTCACAACTTACCCATGCCGTAGATACTTCCCATACTAACTTTGATCTCTTGCAGATGTGAAACAAAACCCTGTACTAAGTAAGTGAACTTTCAATGTCCTTACTTAAAACAAAAGAAAATAAATAAAAATCTCAACTGGATCTGATTATTCCTAGGTGACTAAAAATTCTGTGAACCTGTGGAGACTGGAATGTACTGGCAACAGAGAGCCTGGGTTATCTATTGAAATCTTGGATTCTGTTTTTAAAATAGGAGGTTAAAGCTCTAATGTGTCGAAAAATAATCTCAAGCATGGGTTATTACTGCTCCCTTTGAGGGAAATTCAAAATTGCATAATATCAGATAAAAATAAAAACATGTGGCTCTGAATATATAATTATTCCTGTACTATAAGTGGATGCATCAACGTTGACCTGTCAGAGATGTCCTGACAAGGTCATTTTTATGATTTGGTTTTAATACCAAGAGAACTTCATGGTTCTTAGGTCAATGTGATTTGCTGCTGCCTTATCATGAGTAATGAAGACAATACTTGACTCTTCTCTCTGTCACTAGTTCTGACTTCATTTATTTCACTGAATTCTGAGGTTTACTCCTAACAGGTCTCCAGTTTCACATTCAACCTTCAGTCTCACTGATAGAGTGCTATAGCTCCTTAGTGATAATATACTTGGGTCTTATAATTAGTGATGATAGCAGAGAAGAGATTCCTGATGAGGATGTTTATTTCTAAATGTCTAAACAAATTTCTTAGTTTATTTTAAAATGCAGTATATGTAAATAATAAAAGTTTTGTCTTTACTAATTATGGCAGCCCTGAGTGCCATTGATGTAGCTTAGTTTTCTAATTACCGAACTGGCAAAGACAACTAAGATACTGAAGAGTTAAAAGATTAATCCTACACAACATAATGGAAAGGATTAATTTTTACAGTTGGTTTTGTTTTGTTTTTGAGTTCCAATAAATTCTTTATGCTTATTTTGCATAAATTTCTGTATAGTACACAAAATAAACTAAATTTACCAAATCTACTAACTTTGTTAAATATATTCATTATTTTTTGGTGAAATGGAACCTGCATTTTACCTGACAGCATGATATCATTGAAAGAAATCAGGTCCTTGGAATCAGGAGATCTAGTCCTGAAAAATCATTCTGTTTTGTGATGTTAAACAGGTCATATAACTTCTCTGAGACTTGGTTTCCTCATCAGTAAGAGGACAAGGTTGCATTGCGGAATCTCTTTTCCCTTCCAGCATCAATTGTCTCACACTCTATTTTAGGCCTCTGGAGTGTGTGTATGGAAACAAATTCACATGCTGAAATCCAAGTATAAATTCCTACTTCTCTTTTTTATTGCTTACTTACAACATTTCCTTCAAAAGAAGGATAAAATTACATTTATTTAGCTTGTTCATCTTTTGTTATCCCAAAGGCACACCCAACCATGGAGTCAGTGAGAAAATGTTCAAACATTTGTAAATAATCAATTTTCCTAATGTGAAGGCCAACTCAGCAGAGTCCTAATCAGGGCAAGGCAAAGAAAACAGTCCAGCCTTTAAGAGATCCAAATTTGGATTCTTTGTTAACTTTAGCTTCTTGAGTTCTCTTTCTTCTACAGCAATGTTTACAATGTTATAATGTACAGCAATGTTACATAAAAGATGTGGAGAAAGATAACGCAACTACCTCATTGACATATAAATCTCAGCATAATGATTTAAATACTGTGACTTTATAGTAGGCTGATCACCAAGCAACGTGATCAGGCAACTTGACCCAATATCAGACTGCACAGACTACAAAGGGTAACCTGGTGTGCTGGGTGCTCAAACTAAGCCTATTGCTAAAAACAACTTAAAATGCAAATTGAAAAAAAATGAATTGTGTGCCTGAGCTAGAAACTGTAGGCTGTAAATTAAATGAAGGTGGGGACCTAGAGAGGTAAGCCAAATATCAGAATACATCTTCTGAGAGTATTTCCTGCCCCAGAATGAACTTGAACTTTAGTCTGTATATCTTTGCAGTTTTATGGGGATGGAAAACGAAGTCTAGGGCTTGCCTAGTATGGGAAGCTTAATAAGAGACACACCCTCTATAAAGTAAAGACACTAGAGAACTATATCCTTAGTGTAAGGGTGAACTACAAATAAACATGCATGGCCTGTGCACATTGCCCCTCTCTAGGTATTTCAAGGAAAACTGCCTGTATTAAATCTTGGTAATAAACAGAGTTGAGAAAAAAATCCCCTGAGAATGTCTAACCGTAAACTAACTATCATATGTATTTGAAGACAGAATTACCATTACCTGTGGTGGCTTGAAAAATCTTAAGAGTTAGTTTCAAGTGATCTTAGGCTGATAATACAAAGACACATGACAGAAACAAATGAAAATCCCTTCTATTGGAACCTGTCTTTTTCCCAGGTCTTAAAGAGTTTTCATTAGCAGAGCCCTCCCAAAATGAGCAGCTCATTGCATATACATACACACACACATACACACACACACACACACAAAATATATGTATGGATTGAATAGTGGGTTAGAAACAGCTCAAAAAAGAATATAGTAGCTCTGAAGATACTATCCAAAATGAAGTTTGGTGAATAAAAGAAAAGGAAAGAATAAAGGAGAGGTTAAGAGACTTGGAGACTAGTATGAAGAGCCACCAACATAAATCTAATCAGTGTTGCAGAAGAAGACAGGGACAATAGACAGCAGCAGTTTCTAAAAAGATAATGGCTGATCTAATAAAAGACACCAATCTACAAAATCAGGATGCTTACAGAAGCCCAAACAGGATGACTAAATCTATAGAACAAATCTATACCTAACTATATCATTGTGAAACTGTAGAATACCAAGATAAAAAGAAAATATGAGAAGCAGCTCTAGGGGGAGAATCGTAAGTTATAAAGTGTACTGAAGAATCAGGTGGTAAGCATATTGAGGCTGTAATAATGGGAGTTATGAGAAAGGGGTAAGAGAAAAAAGAGATTCAATAGGTTTCATATTTACCAACATCCTACTACGTACCAGGAGGCCTTGATATGTACCAATCAAGTTTTTGACAATCCTATGATATGGATGTAAGTATTATAGGTAAGAAACTGAAACTAAAAGACTAATTTTTCACAATCGTAAAGCTAGCAGTGGTGAAATTGGGTTTCGCATCCATGTCTATTTGCCACCAGAGCTTGTGCTTTTGTTTTGTTTTGTTTTGTTTTGTTTGTTTGTTTTACGTAGAAGGAATAAGAGTAATAAGCAAGCAAATGAAATAAAGAAAGAAATTCACTGTAGCATCTTGTATGAGGCCCTAGCAGTCACTGGGAAGGACAGAATTCTGAAGTTAACCATATCCTGGATAAACTTAACAAAAGCACAGAGAATTCTTAGTATGACAGATTTAGCATTGTAGGTTTCTGACATACGAGGTTAGCCGCAAAGGCAATGACATATATTACTTTGTAATGAGGATAGTTAATAGTAAAGCCTATGCTTTTTCTTCATCCCTTAATACAACAAATGTATACTAAACTCCCAGTTGGGTTAAGAACTGCATTCCTCCTTTCATAGACAGTCTACTAGGAGACATGGATCAGCAAATAAGAAATTACAAGATGTTAAATGTTAGGTAGAGGCAAGTAGGGGCACTGTGGAAAACATGTCGAAAGCAGACAGTTTTGTTGGGGGGTGGGAGGTGGGAAGGCGTGTTCAGAGAAGGCTTGAAGCCTGAAGGAGAGTGGCGAAAATTAAATGTTCCTAGCACAGCTTTGTGTTGCAAGGCTGCTTTGAAGAGATAAGATGGAAGAAAATGGAACCCGTTACCTAGCATCTTTATTTCAACAAGGGCACAACTTGCTCCCCACTAGTGTTCAGATAACATTTGGTGGGAAGGGGGCTGGCCTCACGGGAGACTAATTACATGAGATGTCAAGAGTGTCTTAGTGAAGAATGGATCCTAAGGGAGCAGGTAGACAAGGTTTTCCCAGTTTTAAGGCTCTAGGGATGATGGGCTGGTGGGTTTTTTGAATATGAGGAGGCATCCGTTACTTGTGTAACTGAAATTTTTGTTGGTATTTGTAATGCCCACTGCCTTCTAAAGAGGCCGGCCTTTGGGAACAGGAGGAGAGGAGCAATGAAGCAGGGAACCCTGGAGGGGAAAGAGGGAGACCTTTGGGAGTAATGTGGCAGGAGAGAAGAGTCTGGAGAAGAAGAGAAATGGTGAAACGTCCAACAGGAATTTTCAAGTGGTCATTTGTGGGATATGGGTTGTTAACTTTCTTGTCTTTTGTTTCCATAAAATCTTATGTAAATTCCACGTTTCTTAATAATATCTTTTTGTGAAGTGGATTAATTATTTTGAGGGCAAAGCAGATGTTGGAAAGCTCAAACAGAAGGACAAGGGGACAGGAAAATTCTGGATCACCTTCGCCCATGACCTGCTGGGCCTCCAGTAGCCCCCAAGGATCTCTTAAGTCACCAAGGATATTTTTACAAATCTGGGGAGAGGATGGTGAAGTTAAAATGGCCCTTGACTTAAAACTGAAAAGGGCATTTTCTCTAAAATCTCAATGGGACATCAGGATAGAACTGCTTAACCTAGATGCCAAATTAAGACACAAACTGGGGCAAAAATCATTCTTCCCTCTGGCCAAACGCTAGGCATGCATTGTGGAGCAAACTCACCATGGTCCCTTGCACAGCAAGCCGTAGCACAAGCTCTGGCAGAAGAGTTGTGCCTCTATCCTGAGCTTGTCGGGACATCCACTTTGGGTGTTTGAATTTGCCATTTTTACCCTTGTTTTAAAAACAAGAAAATATCAGTACAGAGAGATTAAGAAAGTTGCTCAGGGTCACTAAGGAAGGAAGTGACACAACTGAGATTTGAACCCAGGCTGCCTAACTGCAGAGTCAGGCTCTTCACCACCATCCTGGATTGTGACTAAGAGGGTAGCTTCTAGAATCAGACACCTGGGCTGATCTCAGGCTCCACCATTACAGTTAATAGACTGCAAGCTCCACTGACGTATTCTACCGGACAAGGCAAAGAGAATTTCTGCTTCTTTCATCACCGTACACTCAGCAGCTCTTACATGGTAGGTATTCAGTGAATGTTTGTAGAATAAGTAAAATCAGATGTATCACCACATACACAGGACGTCCTCACTAATTCGGACTAGAATTCTCAACTCTGTACAAGTCAGTAGAATGCACAAGCCAGAGCAGGGGTATTTAAAATTGTTTTGCTTTAGAAGATGAAACCTAATGATTGCTAATAGACTCACAGAAATTAGAGAATCATGACACAACACCTTTATAGATGAGCACACAGACTCATAGTGGTAAGGGACTCTCCTAAAGTCACAGCACCAGTAAGGGCCAGAAAGGTGCTAGTGTAGGCAAACTGAGAGACAGAGGGGAGAGAGAGAGAAAGAGAGAGAGAGAGAGAGAGAGAGAGAGAGTTGGAAGTTCAGTTCCAACCAGCTTTTTTCAAATGTAAAAATCACAAAACCCAGAAACAATTATCCTAATTTCAGCATGTATGTTTGGGAATATGGTGGCTCCATAGTCTCTTCTTTGCTTGAGGCCCTGAAAATCTGAATTCTGCGCTGGCCAGAACCAGGAACTGAACTCAGCCCCGCCTCTGACTGCTTGTTGTCTTCCTCCCTTTTTGCCACGTAGAGCTATTGGACCAGGGCCTGACATACCGAGGAAATGCTGAGGAAGGGGTGGGGTAGGAAGAAGGAATGTGGATGACCGGATCCCAGCCCATTATTTCTTTTTTGATGCTCAGGTAGGCCACAGGTGACGTAAGGAAGAATTGGACTCATTAATCATATTCACTGCCTTTGTCACATGTCCTTCCTCCCTTTTTCTCTAGCTTCTAACTTCCCTCTTCCTCCCATTTCTGACTACTACAGAAATTTTACCCTGGAATTTCAATCATGTTGCAGGATCACTGTGAACCTGATGACATGGAGTAAGCCAATGCAATGCATTTTCTGTTGGTAGCTCAGAACCATGGTATTCTGCTACTCATGAAGTATTTCTCATCTTTCTTTTCCTTCCTTGCTTGCTAATTTACTTCTCTTTTTAGGGGTTGTGAAGGACAGCAGAGAGACATAGAACACTCGTATTTTACTTTAGAGGACCACTGAAGGAGTGGTAGTGACCCGCCCCCATTCAACACTCAGTCCAGCCAGGCCAGCCCAGGAGGAAGTCATGTAGCCACCAATCTGTTCTGAATCACTGTTGACTTTTCTTTAGCTTTGTTTACAAAATTCATGACCACAGATAAGTGGTACAACTCCTGGAATCAGGTTTTGTAGGGCTTGAAATGCATACAATTTAGGGGCCCTCTTTAAGAAAAAAATATATATATATAAATATAATCATTTATTTGAAAATATTAAATGAGCACAGGACTTTAGAAGGTCTATAAATCAGATCCCTTAAACTACATTAAACTGGCTTAAACTATGTCAGTTTCAGGGTAAAACCATATCATCTGTGACATCTGTGACACAGAGTGGGTTTGGGAGTGCTTTTGACTTTTGGACTGCAAGTTTTTATTTTGTGACTATACATAAGCTATGAGGGCAGAGATAACCCTTTC
>NW_012101821.1:1253364-1268078 GCF_000951045.1 Mandrillus leucophaeus
TTTTTGAGATGGAGTCTTGCTTAGTCGCCCAGGTTGGAGTGCAGTGGCGAGATCTCAGCTCACTGCAAGCTCTGCCTCCCAGGTTCATGCCATTCTCCTGCTTCAGTCTCCCGAGTAGCTGGTACTACAGGCACCCGCCACTACTCCAGGCTAGTTTTTTTTGTATTTTTAGTAGAGACGGGGTTTCATCGTGTTAGCCAGGATGGTCTTGATCTCCTGACCTCATGATCAGCTTGTCTCAGCCTCCCAAAGTGCTGGGATTACAGGTGTGAGCCACCGCACTTGGCCAATACTTTTATAATTTCTTATGCTTGTCTTTACTGCAATCTCTGAACATAAATTGTGAAGATTTCATGGACATTTATCACTTCCCCAATCAATACTCTTGTGATTTCCTGTGTCTGTCTTTACTTTAATCTCTTAATCCCATCATCTTCGTAAACTGAGGATGTATGTCACCTCAGGACCCTGTGATGATTGCGTAAACCGCACAAATTGTTCATAAAGCATGTGTGTTTGAACAATATGAAATCTGGGCACCTTAATAACAGGATAACAGCGATTTTCAGGGAACAAGGGAGATAACCTTAAAGTCTGGCTGCCTCTGGTCCAGGCAGGACAGAGACTATATTTCTCTTATTACCGAAAATGGGTAAGAGAAATATTGCTGAATTCTTTCCCTGGTAAGGAATATTAATAATTAACAGCCCTAGGAAAAGAATGCATTCCTGGGGGGAGCCTCTAAAGTGGCCACCCTGGGGATGTCTGCCTTATGCAGCTGCAGATAAGGGATGAAACACGCCCTGGCCTCCTGCAGCACCCCCAGGCTTGCTAGGATTAGGAAATTCCAGCTGGGCAAATTCTAGTCAGACCGATTCTCTGCTCTTGAACCCTGTTAAGATGTTTATCAATGACAATGCATGCACAATGGGACATGGAAGTTCATTAACAGGGAAGTTCATTAGTAATTCTAGTTTTGCCCTGACCTTGTGATCTTGCCCTGACCTTGTGATCTTGCCCCGACCTTCTGCCTTGTGATCTGTTGTTGCCCTTGAAGAGGGTGATCTCTGTGACCCACACCCTATTTGTACACTCCCTCCCCTTTGAAAATTGCTAATAAAAACTTCCTCGTTTTACGGCTCAGGGGGCACCATGAAACCTGTCAACATGTGATATCTCCCCCGTAGACCCAGCTTTAAAATTTCATTCTTTTGTACTCTTTCCCTTTATTTCTCAGACCAGCTGACACTTAAGGAAAATAGAAAAGAACCTATGTTGAATTATCAGGGGTGGGTTCCCCCGATAAAGAGGGACAACTAGCAAGAGGTAAAGCTGAAAGGCAGAAAGATGGCTTCACAGGAGTTTGAACTTTAGCCTGTGAACCATGGAAGCCATTGATGACTTTAAAGCAAGGGTATAATATAATGTGCATTTTTATAATATTATTCCAGCCTCAACATGAAGAACTGACTGGAGATGCAGGCAGTGAGACCTTTTGACCCTATTGCAGTTGTCTCAGGGAAAGGTGGTAAGGGCCTGATCAAATGCTGTGACAATGGTGGTAAGCAGGGCCAGGTATTCTGAGATGAGAGAAACTAAGAAGATGAAGTTCACAGGGATTGGTGATTGATGCATTGAATAAGGGACGGGGTTAGGGAGAAACTAGGGTAATGCTTCCAGTCCTGACATAAGCAGTTGGTTGGTTGGGTGGTGGTACCAGTCACTCAGTGGAGACCATAGGAGAAGGAGCAGGCTCTGTGGGAAAGGGTCTCATCTGAAAGTGTTGGATCTAAGGTGTCTGAGAATCACTCAAGTGGTAAGGACTAGTGAGTAAATAGATTCAGGGCTGGAGCTGAAAAGATATTTGAAATTGGGTTTGGACATTAATTATCTGTCACCACCCTGTAAGTGGTAGCAATTTAGGTAATTGTTCATTAGATTACCCAGGGAGGGCCATCAAAGCAGGGGTTGACAAAGCTAGCAGAAGACAAGAAATAACCCAAATCATAGCTTAACTGAAGGAGATAGAGACATGAAAAATCTTTCAAAAGATCAATGCCTCTAGAAGCTGTTTCTTTTTTTAAAATTAGTAAGATAGATAGACCACTAGTTAGACTAACAAGGAAGAAAAGAGAGAAGATTCAAATAAACACAATTAGAAATGACAAGGGGGATATTACCACTGACCCCACAGGAATACAAACAACCGTCAGAGGATATTATGAACACCTCTATGCATATACACTAGAAAATCTAGAAAAAATGGATAAATCCTTGGACACGTACACCCTCCCAAGACTGAACCAGGAAGAAATTGAATCCCTGAACAGACTAATAACAAGTTCTGAAATTGAGGCAGTAACAAATAGCCTATCAACTAAAAAAAAAGCCCAGGACCAGACAGATTCATAGCTGAATTCTACCAGATGCTCAAAGAAGAGCTGGTACCATGCCTACTGAAACTATTCCAAAAAATTAAGAAGGAGAGACCCCTCTATAACTCATTGTATGAAGCCAGCATCATCCTGATACTGAAACCTGGCAGAGATACAACAATAAAAGAAAAATTCAGGCAAATATCCTTGATGAATATTGATGGCAAAATTTTACACAAAATACTGGCAAACCAAATCCAGCAGTACATCAAGAAGCTTATCTACCACAATCAAATAGGCTTTATCCCCGGGATGCAAGATTGGTTCAACATATGCAAATCAATAAATGTGATTTATCACATAAATAGAACTAATGACAAAAACTATATGATTATCTCAATAGATGCAGAAAAGCTTTTGACAGAATTCAACATCCCTTTTTTTTTTTTTTTAAATCCTCAATAAACTAGGTATTGGAAGAATATACCTCAAAATAATAAGCCATATATGACAAACCTGCAGTCACCATCATACTGAATGGTCAAGAGCTGGAAGCATTCCCCTTGAAAACTGGCACAAGACAAAAATGCCCTCACTCACCACTCCTGTTCAACACAGTAATAGAAGTCCTGGCCAGGGCAATCAGGCAAAAGAAAGAAATAAAGCCCATCCAGATAAGAAGAGAGGAAGTCAGACTATCTTGTTTGTAGACAACAGGATTCAATATGTAGAAAATCTCACAGTCTCAGCCCAAAACCTTAAATTGATAAACAACTTCAGCAAAGTCTCAGGATACAAAGTCAATGCTCAAAAATCACTAGCATTCCTATACACCAACAACAGTCAAGCCGAGAACATATCAGGAACATAATCCCATTCACAGTAGCCACAAAAAGAATCAAATACCTAGGAATACAGCTAACTAGGATGGTGAACCATCTCTAGAAGGAGAACTACAAAACACTGCTCAAAGAACTCAGAGATGACACAAACAAATGGAAAAATATTCCATGGTCATGGATAGGAAGAGTCGATAGTGTTAAAATGGGCACACTGCACAAAGCAATTTATAGATTCAATGCTCTTCCTGTTAAACTACCATTGAGATTCTTCACAGAACTAGAAAAAATTATTTTAGAATTCATATGGAACCAAAAAAGAGCCCGCATAGCCAAGTCAATCCTAAACAAAAAGAACAAAGCTGGAGGCATCACACTACCTGACTTCAAACTATACTACAGGGCTACAGTAACCAAAACAGCATGGTACAGGTACAAAAACAAAGATACATAGACCAATGGAACAGAATAGAGAACCCAAAAATAAAGCCACACACCTACAACTATCTGATCTTTGACAAATCTGACAAAAACAAGCAATGGGGAAAAGATTCCCTATTCAATAAATGGTGCTGGGACAACTAGCTAGCCATATGCAGAAGATTGAAACAGGACCCCGTCCTTATACCATATACAAAAATTAAATCAAGGTGGATTAAAGACTTAAACATAAAACCTAATACTATAAAAACACTGGAAGCAACCTAGGCAATACTTTTCAGGACATAGGCACAGGCGAAGATTTCATGATGAAGATTGCAAAAGCAATTACAACAAAAGCAAAAATTGACAAGTTTGAGCTAATTAAAAAAGAGCTTCTGAAAAGCAAAAGAAACTATCAACAGAGTAAAAAGACAATCTACCAAATGGGAGAAAATTTTTGCAAAATATGCATCTGACAAAGGTCTAATATCCAGCATGTACAAGGAACTTAAACAAATTTACAAAAAAAAAAACCAATAAAAAATGGGCAAAGGACATGAACACTTTTCAAAAGAAAACATACATGCAGCCAACAATCATATGAAGAAAAGCTCAACATCACTGATCATTAGAGAAGTGCAAATCAAAACCACAATGAGTTACCATCTCACACCAGTCAGAATGACTATCACTAAAAAGTCAAAAAATAACATGCTAGCGAGGTTGTAGAAAAAAAGGAACACCTATACACTGTTGGTGGAAGTGTAAATTAGTTCAGTCATTGTGGAAGACAGTGTGGCAATTTCTCAAAGACCTAAAGACAGAAATACCATTCTACCTAGCAATCCTATTACTTGGTATATACCCAAACAAATATAAATCATTCTATTATAAAGACACATGCATGTGTATGTTCATTGCAGCACTACTCACAATAGCAAAGACATGGTACCATTGCTACTGAAACTATTCCAAAAAACCAAGGAGCAATCTAATGCCCATTGACGAGCAATGGGCAACCTAAATGCCCATTGATGACAGATTGGGTAAAGAAAACATGGTACATATACACCATGGAATGCTATGCAGCCATAAAAAGGAATGAGACTATGTCTTCTGCAGGGACATGGATGCAGCTATAGGCCATTATCTTTAGCAAACTAACACAGGAACAGAAAACAAAAGCTCCTGTGCCACTTCCAAAGTGCTCTGTAAGTTTCTTCTGTAGCAACTAAATATTGGGCTGCCTCTAGGTTAAGTCCTACCTCCCTTTTCGGGTCTCAACTCAAATGTAACTTTCTCCGTAAAGGACTGGGTGCCCCTGGGATGGGTACTACATTCAGCACATATCACAGTTTATTTTGCTATTTCATTTACTTTTTTTGTCTCCTTCACTACTTGGAAGCTCTATGAAGGCAGAGAGTTGTAGTTCCCATGTCTATCCCAGTGTCTGCTGCATTATACAGTCAATCCATCATTTCTGATGTGATAACTGTGGATTAAGTGGGTTTCTGTAGGTGATTTCCTCCAGGCAAGAGAACTAAATAGCAATCAAAATTCCCCTGGGAGAAGTTGCTGCTGAGCAATAAATATTTAGGCAGAAGCAGACTATTATACTATTTGCCGCCTACTTGGAGCCCGGTACATCATGTGGTTCTGTGATGGCATCCATGTTAAGAAAAGTGATCTTTCAGCCACAGAATTGGCATTTATTAAAGCTAATGTTTAGTAAGTTCAGTCATGTAAAGTGTGGAGAGCTATGTTTGCTTCCTGTTGGTGTTATATATAAATGAGAAGTGTCTAGTAACTGTCCTGGCACCACATCCTTAATTTTTTGTGGTACACAGATTAAAAGGCCAGGCTCTGGAGTCGACTGCCTGGATTTGAATCCTGAATTTTCCACTTATTAATACAAATATGAGCTCTTGGGGAGGTAAGGTGACAATTCCGTACCTTACTTTCCTTATCTGTAAAATGGAGTTTACAGTAGTAACTTCCTTATAGAATGACTGTGGGGATTAAAGAAGTTAATATGTAAGAAAAGTCTGACACATGGTAGGCACTCCCAATAATTAACTATTATTATTGCCATCTAGTGGTTCTTTTACTGTAGCAGTGGTATTCCACAATCAAAACTTAGAGTGTCCATACTTAATTTACTAAATCCCTCCTAAATTTATCTCTTACCTTGGTCATTCTCATCTCAGTAAAAAGTATGCCATCCTTCTAATGGTTCAAATTATAAAAATCTAAAAATCAACGGTAACACCTCCATTTCTTCCACAGCCCACATCAGCTACATTTCCAAGGCCTGCCAAATCTAACTCTCAAATTTGATTAAAATCTGTGTTTGTTCCATCTCTGATTACTCCACATTAACCACTGTTTGCCTGGACCTGCTTCAGGAACTTCCTAACTGGTCTTTTTGCTTTTGCCTTTGACCTTCTTCAATTCATTGCCCCAATTTGTAAATGCATAGATCAAATCAGTTTACTTCCAGCTAGGAAGCCTCCGACATCCCATTGCTTTTAAGACAAAATTCAAATTGCTTATAACCTACAAAGCATACCAAGCCACTCAAGAACTGTGGGTTTGCCTACTTCTCAAACCTTTTGTTGCCAAATTTTTCACCATCAACTGCTACTGCCATGGCTACGTGAGCCTTTCTGTTTCTCGTCCACAGCAAACCCTTTCTTGTCAGCAAGACTTGCTGTTCTCTCTGCCTGAAATACTCTTCCTCAACTCCTTACAAGACTGAGCATATTATCCCTGAGATCGTAGTTAAAATATTAAGTGCTTGGAGAAGGATTTATTTCCCATTGCTTTTTCTAAGATGGCCTTTCTTATTTACTGTCTCTTTTATCCACTGCTTATTACTTTCCTGGAACTTATTATTTATTTGTTATTTTTATTATCTGTATTTCTTGCTAGAAGCACCTCCATGAGGGCAGAAACCTTATCTACCTTTTCACCACTGTTACCCTTTTGACTAACAGAGTACCTGGCACAAAATAGAAATGTAATATATATTTGTTGGAAGAGCTAAAAGACTGAATGAAATCTATTGTGGCAAATACTGACTTGGAGATCAAGAAACCATAGCACTCTCAGTTTACTCATCTATTCGACAAGCATGTATTATGGACCTCCTATAAGTCATTCATGTATTCTTTAGGTGTTGAAAAATAAAAGGTGAGCAAGTCGTCATCTCTAACATTGACTAGAAATGAAGAATTATGGAAATGCCGAGGAGGGAGTGACTAACTGCTTAGAGAATGAAATACTTTAATGAGTAACATTTGAGTTGCTTCTTTTTAAATTTTATTTATTTATTTATTTATTTTTGACACAGATTCTCACTCTGTCACCAGGCTGGAGGGCAGTGGTGCGATCTTGGCTCACTACAACCTCTGCCTCCTGGGTTTGAGCAACTCTCTTGCCTCAACCTCCTGAGTAGCTGGGATTACAGGTGCGCATCATCATGCCCAGCCAATGTTTGCATTTTTGTTAGAGGCAGGGCTTCACCCTGTTGCCCAGGCTGGTCTTGAACTCCTGGCTTCATGTGATCCACCTGCCTCAGGCTCCCAAAGGGCTGGCATTACAGGTGTCAGATACTGCACCCAGCCCTTGAGTTGCTTCTTGATGGATGAACAGGGTCACAGGCTGGGAAAAAAGAAGAATACTTTAGACAGAGAGAAGAGCATGCTCAAACATATAAAGAAGGAAACATAAACAGTAGGATTGGGGAAATAGATTGGCTGGTTGTAGTAGTGGTTAAAACGGGAGCTGGAAAGATAGACTTATGCTTGATAAGGCAGTACTGGGCTTTTCAGGAAGGAAAAGGAAACAATTTTGAGAGTTTAAATAGTTCAATATTAACAGATCTAAGTTTTAGAAACACAATTATTACAGACAAAAGAATAAAATTGGAGGTAGGGAGATATAGATGATGCCATTTTTATTTTTATTTTTAAATTTAAAAAAATACATTTAGAAGATAAAAATGTCATTTTGTTACATGGATATATTACATAGCAAAGAGATCTGGGCTTAACCCTCACCCAAATAGTGTACATTGTATCCAGCAAGTAATTTTTTATCCCTCACTCCTCTCACACCCTCCCACCCTTCTGTCTCCAATGTCTATTATTGCACTCTTTATGTCCATGTGTACCTATTAGTTAGCTCCCACTTGTGAGTGAGAACATGCAGTATTTGACTTTCTGCTTCTGAGTTGTTTCACTCAAGATAATGGCCTCCAGTTCCAACCATGTTGCTGCAAAAGACATAATTTCAGCCTTTTTTATGGCTGAGTAGTATTCCTACACACACACACACACACGCACACACAGACACACACACATTTATATATGTATTTCACATTTTCTTTATCTAATCATCTGTCAATGGACACTTAGGTTGATTCCTTATCTTTGCTGTTATGAATAGTGCTGTGATAAACATACAGGTGCAGGTGTCTTTTTGATAAAACGATTTCTTTTCTTTTGGGTATATACACCAGTGGTGGCATTGCTTGGTAGATTGAATGTTAGACCTATTTTTAGTTCTAGGAGAAATCTCCATGCTATTTTCCATAGACATTGTATTAATTTACGTTCCCACCAACAGCATATAAGCATTCCCTTTTCTCCACATCCTCGCCAACATCTGCTGTTTTTTGACTTTCTAATAATAGCCATTCTGACTGACGTAAGAGAGTATCTCGTTGTGGTTTTACTTTGCATTTCTCTGATGATTAGTTATGTGGAGCATTTTTTCACATGCTTCATGGACATTTGTATGTCTTCTTTTGAAAAATGTCTATCGATGTCCTTTGTCCACTTTTCGATGAGGTTATTTGTTTTGTTGTTGTTTGAGTTCCTTGCAGATTCTGGATATTAGTCCTTCCTTTGTCAGAGGAATGGTTTGCAAATATTTCTCCCATTTCTGCACATTGTCTGTTAACTCTGTTCATTATTTCTTTTGCTGTGCAGAAGTGTTTTAGTTTAACAGGTCCCATTTGTCTATTTTTTGTTTTGTTGCATTTGCTTTTGAGGTCTTCGTCATGAATTATTTACCCAGGCCAATGGCCAGAAGAGTTTTTCCTGCATTTTCTTCTAGTATGTTGAAGTTTCAGGTCTTACATTCAAGTCTTTAATCCATCTTGAGTTAATTTTTGTATATAATGAGAGACAGGGGTCCAGATGCTATTGTAATAGCTCAAGTGACAGATGATGGGGGCCTGGAGTTGAGTAGTAGTACAAGGAGTAGAGAAAAGTATTTCTGCACTCCAATAGGAGACCTTGGGTATTTTGTTCTAGCTAGATCTCCATTTCCTTTCTGTAAAATGAGTTTCAACTAGATAATGTCTGTGATTCCTTTCAGCATGATGATCTCTTATATGCCTTAGAATTTTTCTTTTGGTATAAATGTATCTGTCTAGTCTCCCAAACATGGGAAGATACGTCATCTACATCTTTCTATCACCTATATATAGACAAGTGTATATAGACTATGGAACAGAAAGGTTCAAATTCAAATCCCATACTAATTTCTAGTGGTATGACCCTGTCACTTATTTATGCATTCTGCACCTCAGTTGCTTCATCTGTAAAATGGGGATAGCAGTACCAACCTCAAAAAGCTAAGGACATTAAATGAGATAACAGAGCTAAATTATTTAGTACAAGGTTTGTTACATTGTGGGTGTCTATAAAGGTATCTATCATCACTATCCTCATCACTGTCATTGTTATTATCATCATCTCATCATCATCATCGTTATCATTATCATCATCATAATCACCATCACTCTACCTAGGAGAGTGCTTAACACCTAGAAAATACTTAATGCATTCCTGATGAGTGATTGGATGAATGCAGTAAAAGAGAATATTAATTCAGGTAAATTATGCCAAATAAATCTCTACTTAAGTTTTTCCTTTGATTATTTGAATATTATTTTTGTTAATTATATGAAAATATATAATCGACAGCTAAATCTCTAGTGTAAATCTTCACCTTGCCATATTTAGGAAGCTTCATTTGGAATGACATATGCAATGAAGTTAAGAGTAGATCATAAGAACCTGTGGAAGAATTGCCTGGGTTTTGTGATACATTTTCCAATTATTTCTGTTTGATTTTGGAAATCCATAATAATTAAATTCTTGTAAATTTTTTGTCATGGATTTTCACACATAATTTATTGAAAAATTTTTATATAATTCTTGAGCTTTTACTATTTGTGTGGGTATAAAGATTGGCAATTATCAGATTTCAGAGCTGCTTTTGTTAGAATGAGTTACTATTGTAGTCAACTCTGGCTTTTTCTGTTTCACTCTTTTAGAAGCTCACGTTATTACACATCTTGCATTACTATATTCTCCTTCATTTTATGTTTTTCCATTTTGGGAGAATGATGATAATAATATAGTGTCACCTAAAATTATCCCCTCAATTGACAGTGACCTCACCTCTGTCTGTACAACAGGAAAGGAGGAGGGATGTTAACACAGGCCACGTCTGGAACAACATTTGTTCAGGTCTATACATAAGTACCTTAAAAGCTTAAAATGGACTCTATAGTACAGCAACAGCAATGTTTGAAAATGACATTCTACCAAAAGTAGGATAATATTGCCATCTTAAATCTAGCAGATGTGAGTGAAAAAAGCTCTGCAATAAATTCTTGGAAGAAAGAACTCAGCATTGAAAGGAAAGAGAACCTGTTCTCATTCTGCCTTTTAAAATTCCTCCTGAATTTCATTACATGGTCTGTTGTTTTTGTAGTCTGTGAGTTTTGAGGACTTACCAACGATATTCCTGTTTTAGTTCTAATCTTTAAAAAATAATTTTGGTATCTAAGCTTTTTTTGTGGCATATTTAATTTTAAATATTTTTGAATCAAGATTCAAGATCTTTAGCAAAGTCTTGGATTATGCTATAGCAAAAGGAACTAATCATTCCTTGTTTTTGAGACTACATGACTTGATCTGCCAAATGAAAATTTAAAAAAATACTTATTCTGTCAACTGAAAAATAAATGTTCCAAAGACTGTAACTACATCTCTGGCACATATTGATGGCCTGGAGGAAGGTCGGGTCATCCTAGTGCTCACTAAGCCGTCACATCTTCCCAGAAACTAAGGAAGCATGCTGCTGGAGGTCACCCAGCACCACCGTCTATTCTCTATTCCGTTGAAAGAATTTTAAAGAGGTGGCAGCTGGCAGCGATAGTGTGTGTTTGAGATGGGGAGGATGATGAGATAAGAGGAAGAAGCACAGTGTCAGAGAATGGTGGGCAGTAGTGGGGAGGGAAGGAATGCATTTGGAATATTCTGCGGTTGACAGATTTACTACAGAGCGTTCTTACTGCCTGCCTTTCCATGTGGAAAGATTGGACAGTCTGTGTGTTCTGCCTTCCTCTTGTCCTGCCCTTTCAAATCTATCTCCCTCAGTGCTGCCAGAATGAATTTCCTACAACACAGGCTTGATCATGCCAACTTCTTGTTTAAAATCCTTTAATGGCCCCATGGTTGCTCTATAGCAGGAAAAGGCAAACTATAGCCAATGAGCCAAATTTGGTCAAACACTATTTTGTATGGATAGCAAATTACAAATGGTTTTTACATTTTTAAGTGGTTAGAAAACAACAAAAACAAAAACAAGTGTTCTATTCCATGACTTGTGCAAATTATATATAATTCCAATTTCAGTGACTGCAAATAAAGTTTATTGAGCCATGCTCATTCACTTTTATATTGGACATGGTTGCTTTGCACTATAAAGGCAGAGTTGAATTCAGACTCAAGGGTTACTTAAGCCTAAAGTGTTTACAATCCGGCCCTTTACAGAAAAAGTTTACTCTGCCCTATGGGGAAAAAAATCCACCGCTTTCTGATTCTCACTTTATTATTCAAGACTAACACAGAGATGCCTGGAATTTTCCAGCACTGTGCTGTTCCCTCTGTCTGGAATGGCCTGCCTCTAGGTTATTCTCACCTCTACCAGTTACTACTCCTCAGCCTCTAAGACTCTGCTATAAATCCCTCCAGGAATCTGCTGTGAGAATCCTTCCACTCCTCATGTACCAATCTTTCCACATTGAAGTTTGGATTTTTTCTTTTTTTCTTTTTTCTTGCTCTGTTCTATAATACTCTGTGCATAATCCCATCGTTGTTCTTGTCTCTTTACATTGTACCCTCCCTAGAACTGTCAGCTCCCTGGGGACAGAGGTCACGTTTATTCACTAGTGTACTCCTAACATCAAACACTGCATAAGCCAAGTAGGTAAATAATTGGTGATTAACATCAAAGATTCTTTGCTTGGCTAAACGTTAGTCAAGCTGCTGAGTCTTCTGCTAGGTCCATTGGTATACTTCCTTGTAAAATGCAGTTTTAGCAAAGAATCCTGCTAAGTTAGTTTAGTAAGAACTCTTATCCTCCATATCTGGTCATACTTGGTATGAGCAGGTTCTTTATCTTCCATCATCCCCAAGGTGTTTTCTTATCAAGAATCCCATTTAGTTGGTTTAGCCAGCATCCTCTTACTGCTCCCTGGCTATGAATTCCCACTTGCCTATGTTATATTCATGGTTGAACCCATTCTCTCTCCCCACTGCACGTCCCCACTACGATGGTCCCTATACCTATTGCAATGGTCCTGAAGTCCTTTAATGAATATTATAAAATAATTTTTTCATTAACGCTTATGGTGCTGTAACTCAGATAGGATTAGACTTATCATTGAACCCCCAGGCCTCTTACCCAGGACACTGAATGTGTGCCTTTCCTTTGTCTTCACTCTTGACTGACTGATTGAGGAGCCACTGGTGACTCAGACTTCTGAACCACTGTTCCAGACAAACATTCCTTGAAGCTGGCAAGGACAGATGTTGATTCTAAAGGTATAAGTATACTTTCTGGGGCTGGGTTAGAGTCCCCAGGCTTCTTTTGAAAGGTACCTCCTGCACTGGAAGCTCTTCTTCCTGCCTCCTTTTTGGGAGTGGGAATTATTCCCCAATTCCCTGGGCTAGAAATCTCTTCTTCCTGGCTTTCTTTTCCTGAGTGGGGATGATTCCCTGACTATAAGCTGGAAATCCTTTTCCTGGCTTGTAAGACCTCTCTATTCTGTTTCCTCTGTTCTTTCTATTGGGTCCCATGGGAACTTCTGTGTCACCTGAAATCCCTCTTCTTGAACCTCCGCTGACAATCCACTCTGCCAGCTCTGTTTACTCCTGCCGGTCCCTTTCCCTTCCCACTCCAGCTCCTCAGTCACTGGAACTTTAGGCACCCTACCCTCCACTGGGGACGCTCAAGGGATTCAGAGTTCCCTCAAAAGCAAGTACTTGATGTTGAAAAGAGAATTTGAAAAGGAACTATTTGGAAACTGGGTAAATGAAAAAAATTTAAATCCTTCTCCACAAATATTGGTAAAAAGCTTTAGCCCCTATTGAGTAGGTAAGCTCGACTTGTGCCATTTTTGTCAGAAATACAATTTGGTTAAAAATATAGAGGTAAACCAGCGAATTTGTATTATTTTGTTTTACTGCTCCATGACTAAAACTTTTACATTTTAAAATTAATACATAATAATTGTAAATATTTATGGAGTGCATTAGATATTTTGATACATGCTGACAACGTGTAATGATCAAACGGAGTAATTGGGACATCTGTCACCCCATTTATTATTTCTTTGTGTTAAGAACATTCTAGATATTCTCTTCTAGCTATTTTGAAGTATGCAATAAATTATTAACACCTGTATTCACCCTTCTATGGTATTGAACACTAGAATTTATTCCTTCTATCTAACTGTATTTTTGTACTCATTAACCATAGGCTTTGTACACTTCTTCCCCTTTTCCTTCCCAACTTCTGGCAATCACCATTTTATTCTCTGCCTCCAAGAGATCAACTTTGTTATAACTCCTACATATAAGTGAGAACATGCAATATTTTTCTTTCTGTGCCTGGCTTATTTCATTTAACATAATGTCTTCTAGGCTCATCCATGTTGCTACAAATGAAAGGATTATTTTTAACAGCTGAATAATAGTACTCCATTGTGTATATATACTACATTGTCTTTATTTAGTCATCCTTTGATGAAAACTTAGGTTGATGTCATTTCTTGGCTACTGTAAATAATGCAGCAATGAACATGGGAGTACAGTTATCTCTTCTATATACTAATTTCCTTTCTTTTGGCTATAGACCCAGCAGTGGGATTGTCTGGATCATATGGTAGTTTCAGTTTTCATTTTATGAGGAAACTCCATACTGTTTTTTTGTAATGGCTGTACTAATTTATGTTCCTGCCAATAGTGTATAAGTGTTCCCTTTTCTCTGTAGTCTCATCAGCATCGGTCATTTATTCTATGACTAAATTTTTTAAAAATAAAATGCCATAAGATCTGGTTGCATCTGTCTGTATGTTTATGTATAGTGTACATGTATATATCCAGGTTGGTATGATAGATATACATGATATTTTTCTACATCCAATGACATGACAAAACTAAAATGCCCAGATTGGCTTAGGAGTAAATGAGCACTCAAACAAATTAAGTATTCATAAAACTCTCAGAAAAGTAGAAACTTACCCAAATGGTTTTTTGAATTCATACAAATTGCTTAATTGCCTAAGTGAAAAAAAATTAAAGGAGTTGCAAAAGAATTGTGAAAATCTTATCTTGTTTAGGTAAAGCTGACTGAGATTGGACATATTTGTTATAAAGTTTCATTAAAAATTAGTTTTAGTAGTACATTGATGCAAAAGTAGAATTCGGTATTCTCTGTTAAAAAGTCGAGGGCAGAAACAGAAATAATTAATGTTATTATATCTGCTGACCACTCATGCTGATGAAATTTCATGTTTCCCTTTGTCAGAGAAATTAAAAACCATCATGAGCTTTACCTGGTGAACTTTAATTATACTGACAAAAACTCCAATTTTCTTGGATTAAAATAAAATCTTGCCATTGATAACTTCAAATGATGATAACTTGGAGAAAATGTTAAATTGGGGTAATTTATGACTGAAGGGAAATTTTTTTACAGTGAATGTAAT
>NW_012101821.1:1268128-1270736 GCF_000951045.1 Mandrillus leucophaeus
ACGTTATGCACATGTACCCTAGAACTCAAAGTATAATAATAATTTTTAAAAAAAAGACTTATTTTTGAGAAAAAAGTATTTATTCATATTGTAAAAAGTGAAAGCTAAATGTATTGTTTGTTTGCAACCTCCTCGGGCAAAGTATCTATAAAATCTGTTCATATCTCTGTTTTTTTCCTAAATGATAACATTTTAGAACTTGAACCATTAATTTTTATTCATTTCTCAGTCTTCCTTTGTATGCAAAATGAGAACTTCAGATACATTGCTTATTCAAACATATTGTAGAAGAACCAGTTGAGTTTCATTCAAAATATGAAAATTTTAAACATCGCAACCAGAGAACACTGACCGACATGAAAGTTTTGCCCCTCTTTTTTGTGATTTTCTGTATCAAGTTCATGCTGAACATGGGATTTAGCTTAGCTGGGTATTGAGTTTTGGTGGTTTTATCACAAAATCAGGATTCTTTTTCCTTCATCAGCCTTTTATTAAACATCAGCTTCAATAAATCACAGGCATTTTGTATTGCTACTAATCATAACCATCGTTACTGTAGATAAAACCAGAGAGAGAGAACATTGGAATTCAAGGATAAAGAGGCATCTAATTGCCATAAGGATCCAAATAATAAAAAGTTAAGGAAAAAATATACCCCCTTAATTTATTTTTAAACTAGTATTCTTCTCTGTCCTATGTACTGGTCTGGCAGAAAGCTGTGGTATGAATGACATGCAAATCAACAAGAAAAACTACCAAGCCAACCTCTTAAAATGAGGCTAGTCCTGACAGGTGAAGGATCAGCTCTGGGTGCTGCAAAGCTTCTGCAGAATCCTGTGATTTGATTTTCTACATTGTTTCAACAATGATTGCTTCATCCAAATTGGGAGCAGGGGCAGTACCAAGGATGGCCCTTTACTTTCTGACACATGCACTCTGCGTTGAAGAACTATCCCTGAAGAATACACTTATAGCTCAACTATCCAAATCAATAATTTTTTCTAGAAAACGTGATGCTGAGAAAAGGCTAAGCAGGAAATCCTATCTCTACCTCTGTATGTTCATAATACTATAGATAAGCCTCTTCAGGGGGAGTTTAACCTAAAATAAGATTGTGCCTTTCCCTACATATGACCTATTATGCTTTGTTTGGTAATTTAGAGCAAACCTCATACTTATTCAAACGATCATGACGAGACAATCCTGCCTTATTTCATAAAGCCTTTTCAGACCCTCAGTAAGACAAATAAATTATGAAATTTTGAGGAGTCAGTGAAGCTTTTTCCTCTTGCAGAGTGGCGGGAGTAAAGTTTATGAAGAAGGTGGACAGAAAAGTCAAGAAAAAAAGTACAATATAGAAAATCTTTACTACAACTTTAGAAAGAGAAAAAATGTATCAGAGCAAGATACATTGGAGGCATTTTCTCTTTTATTGCCCTTCATAAAATTACTTGATTTTTATTGAGGGAGGGAGGAAATGGCCAGATGCTTTCTAAAAATATAAACTGTCATGTTTTATAGGGCCATAAAAAATGAAATGCCCCTTCATGGTAAGTCCTGTTCTGTTAAATTTGAGAAGTCACAGATCTTGTGATTTTCCAAAATTGTGGAGAAGGAGCATTTTGTGCTAAATGCTTCTGTTATTATGTGGACTTAGGAAACACTGACTAATCTTGAGGTATTTCTGTTGCTGCCTTCCTGGGAGACAAGCCAGGGAATTGAACTCTCCTTGCCTCAGGCTGCCTATTGGCTCTGTGTGAAGATGACATCACCTACCTCTCAGTATGTTTTGAAGTTTATTGTTTAGTAAGCGCTAGGATTCCTTATAAAAAACAGGCTGTTTATATAGCATTAGCATCTTAAGATAGTCTAGTACTCTTAAGTCATTTAAATCTTTGAAACACTCTTCATTTTTTTGTTTTTTTTTCAGTAGAGTCTCACTCTACTGCAGGCTGGAGGACAGTGGTGCAATCTCAGTTCACTGCAACCTCCACCTCCCGGGTTCAAGTGATTCTTGTGCCTCAGTCTCCTGAATAGCTGGGATTACAGGTACACACCACCATGCCTGGCTAATTTTTATATTTTTAATAGAGAGGGGATTTCACTATGTTGGCCAGGCTGGTCTTGAATTCCTGACCTCAAGTGATCCACCCACCTTGGCCTCCCAAAGTGCTGGAATTACAGGTGTGAGCCACGCCCCCAGCCTCATTCTTAAAGTTTTCAAGTACTAGTCTTTAAAAAATATTTTTCATCAGAATGTTATTTTATTTAGAAATTACCAGGAAAAAAAGTGTTTGAAAGATGTGCTACATGATACGAATTGACCAGGGAGTTCACATTTCAGCTGATAGTTTTAATATTGTGTAGAAAGAGCCAAAGCCATTTTTTAAAAAGTTTTACTTAAATATGCCTTATTGTAATGAGGGCTTCAGTTTAACAAAGGTCAGTCTTGGGCCAGTCAAAAGAGGACAAATAATTGGAAGAACTGGATAGACAAACAAGACAGATTAGACACAGAGCCCAGAGTGGTTGTAGACATTCAATCAATATGTTGTCAAGTCATATTACCATTGGCTATGCTTGTGCTTAAAACTGATTTTCAATATAC
>NW_012101821.1:1270786-1274134 GCF_000951045.1 Mandrillus leucophaeus
GGACTTAGGAAACACTGACTAATCTTGAGGTATTTCTGTTGCTGCCTTCCTGGGAGACAAGCCAGGGAATTGAACTCTCCTTGCCTCAGGCTGCCTATTGGCTCTGTGTGAAGATGACATCACCTACCTCTCAGTATGTTTTGAAGTTTATTGTTTAGTAAGCGCTAGGGTTCCTTATAAAAAAACAGGCTGTTTGTATAGCATTAGCATCTTAAGATAGTCTAGTACTCTTAAGTCATTTAAATCTTTGAAACACTCTTCATTTTTTTGTTTTTTTTTCAGTAGAGTCTCACTCTACTGCAGGCTGGAGGACAGTGGTGCAATCTCAGTTCACTGCAACCTCCACCTCCCGGGTTCAAGTGATTCTTGTGCCTCAGTCTCCTGAATAGCTGGGATTACAGGTACACACCACCATGCCTGGCTAATTTTTATATTTTTAATAGAGAGGGGATTTCACTATGTTGGCCAGGCTGGTCTTGAATTCCTGACCTCAAGTGATCCACCCACCTTGGCCTCCCAAAGTGCTGGAATTACAGGTGTGAGCCACGCCCCCAGCCTCATTCTTAAAGTTTTCAAGTACTAGTCTTTAAAAAATATTTTTCATCAGAATGTTATTTTATTTAGAAATTACCAGGAAAAAAAGTGTTTGAAAGATGTGCTACATGATACGAATTGACCAGGGAGTTCACATTTCAGCTGATAGTTTTAATATTGTGTAGAAAGAGCCAAAGCCATTTTTTAAAAAGTTTTACTTAAATATGCCTTATTGTAATGAGGGCTTCAGTTTAACAAAGGTCAGTCTTGGGCCAGTCAAAAGAGGACAAATAATTGGAAGAACTGGATAGACAAACAAGACAGATTAGACACAGAGCCCAGAGTGGTTGTAGACATTCAATCAATATGTTGTCAAGTCATATTACCATTGGCTATGCTTGTGCTTAAAACTGATTTTCAATATACTACAAAGGAAAGAATTAGTTAAAAATAGTATTAAAATACTTTTGGATCCTAAACTTCTTAACTTACATGTGAAATTAATTGCATTTTCAGGAATTTTTTTCAAAAGTTTTTAAATGTTACAGTTAAAATGTTGCCCCACTTGGCATGAAATTATTTTGATGTGTATAGAAGCTATCACAGAAAATAAAATGGAAAAATATATAGTAGGTAAGAGTAAATCTTTGTGGTAAAGAGTAATTCAGAACAATTTTTTCTAAGAAAAAAATGAAAAGGCTCCTAAACTTGATTTTTCAAGTTACATTTATTACTACTGTAATTTCAATTTTCAGTATGGATCTTTCAAATACAGTCTTTTGTGATAAACAGAAGTGGAAATGTCAATCTATTTAACAGGAGAACACAATTTTTTAAAATAGAAAAGTGTGGACCATGTAGATGTTAGTACTTTGAATAGAAATCAAATGTGAAAATCTACTTTCTCTTAAAAAAATATTTCTGCAATTTATCTCTAATTGTAATAACTGCTCCTCTTTGATATAACTTTTTATCCAAAATTTCAAGTCACTAATGCATGTATATACTTAAGCCCTAATAGGTTGGCTCTTTCCAATGTATATAATAGTGCCAAAATAGAAAAGAGACATATTCAGAGATAAATGAACAAGAATCCATGCATTTAAGAAACTCAAAATACAAAACAAATTTGAAATCATCTCAATGTATACTTCAAACACATGCATTGGTATGACATTTAAACTTAAGAAGGAGAAAAAATACCAAATTAGTGTCTCTATGACTGGCATACTCGCCTTTTAGGGAAGGCTTTTTAATCCACAGTATAACTCAAACTCTTTCTACCTGTCTGATTGCTACTAACAAACAAATATTTTATAACAAATGTGGTATGTATTTTCAAAGCAACAGCTCTTCTCTACACATGCTATTATTTAGAAGATAGGACTAACTCACTTTACTTTCGTGAGAACAATAGTCATCTACATCTTCTCACCCATAGGAATCAAACTTCACTGTGGCAGGTGTCCTGTCTCAACCATGAGCTTCAATGTGAGCAATCTAATTTTATTCATTTTCAAGTATACTGGAGAAGAATATCCACAGTACACTTTAGGATGATTTAACAATGGCACTTTGACTTTTCAGGTTCGTATCTGTAAAGTATGACTTTTCAAACCACTGATTTCTGCTACAAATATAGAATGTTTTTCTCCTTGTGAGTGAGAAATGTGCAACTTTCCCACCGTGTACTTTTTCTTAATGTCTAAAATAAATTCAGATAGCTTAATACAGATAATATTGATCTAGTACATGCAATGAGAGAAAAATCTGTTTTATACTAATATGTAAGTTTAAAACATCTCTCTATTTTGAGTCTGTTGAAAATTTTAGTGAATAATATCTATGCCAACTGATGTAAATAACTTCTAGCACTTATAAAAGAAAGCAATGAAGTAGAACACAACCCTGGCAAGCAAAGTATTTTCTGCTGAGTCTCTCCTATCTTAAAACATTCAAATCTAAAATGATTAAACCACTATAGTAAATTTTGAACCAAGTAAGGCTTTTATGTGGGGGATTTCTGAGAATTTGCTAAGTAATCTGTACATCAGGCATTATTTTTTAGGATTCTATAAAAACTCTTGGGAGTCAGTAATTACATCTTACACCTTGATAATTTAACATAATTTAACAATATAACCTTGAAAAGTATTTATCATTTCTTTTCTCCATCACTGAACAATTTTATGTCTGGTTCTAACATCACTAATAGAACTTACTGTGATTTCTTCACTTTTTTTTTTTTAACCTTCAAGATAAGGCCTCGGTCACTTGCACCCTGGCATTATTTTTAATTTTTATTCTGTGAAATATTATAAGAGACCATCATAGTGATACATTCAAGAGCTAAAAAGTAACACAAAGCAAAATTATCACCTTTAAAAAGCTAAAGAAATTTTGAATCCTCAAGATGGTTTTTTACTTAAAAATATTCTGGATATTTGCTTAAGATGTCAAATACTTTGGGTTTTTTTTTTTTTTAATTTATTTAACACTTCGTGGGCATGGCAATAAGGAGCAGGTGTTTGATCTGATTATTTGATGGGCATGCTAACAAGGCAAGTGTCATGGGATTGATGAAGCAGCTGCTTAACTTCCTCTGAACATCCTAATGACAACTTTCTAAAGAAGCACCACTTGTTACATCAGCTTCTGTGGCATGTTTTCTATAACTGAATAAATGATCATGACCTACAATTGCATAATAACAGACATATTTATGTACCACTTCCTTAAATCCATTAATCGTTTTAAATCTTCACATCTACCCTCACTCCATGTAACACGTAACACAAAGCCTGCCGCCTAACA
>NW_012101821.1:1274184-1277937 GCF_000951045.1 Mandrillus leucophaeus
ACAGTACACTTTAGGATGATTTAACAATGGCACTTTGACTTTTCAGGTTCGTATCTGTAAAGTATGACTTTTCAAACCACTGATTTCTGCTACAAATATAGAATGTTTTTCTCCTTGTGAGTGAGAAATGTGCAACTTTCCCACCGTGTACTTTTTCTTAATGTCTAAAATAAATTCAGATAGCTTAATACAGATAATATTGATCTAGTACATGCAATGAGACAGAAGTCTGTTTTATACTAATATGTAAGTTTAAAACATCTCTCTATTTTGAGTCTGTTGAAAATTTTAGTGAATAATATCTATGTCAACTGATGTAAATAACTCCTAGCACTTATAAAAGAAAGCAATGAAGTAGAACACAACCCTGGCAAGCAAAGTATTTTCTGCTGAGTCTCTCCTATCTTAAAACATTCAAATCTAAAATGATTAAACCACTATAGTAAATTTTGAACCAAGTAAGGCTTTTATGTGGGGGATTTCTGAGAATTTGCTAAGTAATCTGTACATCAGGCATTATTTTTTAGGATTCTATAAAAACTCTTGGGAGTCAGTAATTACATCTTACACCTTGATAATTTAACATAATTTAACAATATAACCTTGAAAAGTATTTATCATTTCTTTTCTCCATCACTGAACAATTTTATGTCTGGTTCTAACATCACTAATAGAACTTACTGTGATTTCTTCACTTTTTTTTTTTTAACCTTCAAGATAAGGCCTCGGTCACTTGCACCCTGGCATTATTTTTAATTTTTATTCTGTGAAATATTATAAGAGACCATCATAGTGATACATTCAAGAGCTAAAAAGTAACACAAAGCAAAATTATCACCTTTAAAAAGCTAAAGAAATTTTGAATCCTCAAGATGGTTTTTTACTTAAAAATATTCTGGATATTTGCTTAAGATGTCAAATACTTTGGGTTTTTTTTTTTTTTAATTTATTTAACACTTCGTGGGCATGGCAATAAGGAGCAGGTGTTTGATCTGATTATTTGATGGGCATGCTAACAAGGCAAGTGTCATGGGATTGATGAAGCAGCTGCTTAACTTCCTCTGAACATCCTAATGACAACTTTCTAAAGAAGCACCACTTGTTACATCAGCTTCTGTGGCATGTTTTCTATAACTGAATAAATGATCATGACCTACAATTGCATAATAACAGACATATTTATGTACCACTTCCTTAAATCCATTAATCGTTTTAAATCTTCACATCTACCCTCACTCCATGTAACACGTAACACAAAGCCTGCCGCCTAACAAATCCTTTTAGGACATTTAATGATACATGTAGTGAAACTAATTACCTAATCCACTTCTAAACATAATCTGATATTGATATAATGAGCAATAAAAATAAACAATGCATCAGAGGGCATTCTACAAATGAGAGAATCTCAGAATATCAGAGTTGTTAAAGATCTAAAAGATTAGATAATCCAATCTTCTCATTTGACAAATGGGGACACCTGAACCCAGAGTCTATTCCTCACACAGGCATATATCTAAATCTTTCTATTCTCCACACATCACAACATTCCTCAAAAGCCCTTCTAAAATGTATAATAATCTTATTGTTATGTGTTTATTTCTTTCTGAGAACTCCCACATTTTAATTCTTTTTTTAAAATTGAAAATTTATTGGATTTTTTAAAGAATGTTGCAGAAAGGCCAGGTGTGGTGGCTCACACCTTTAAACCCAGAACTTTGGGAGGCTGAAGCGGGCAGATCACGAGGCCAGGAATTTGAGACCAGTCTGACTAACATGGTGAAACTTCATCTCTGCTAAAAATACAAAAATTAGCCGGGTGTCGTGGTGCGTGCCTGTAATCCCAGCTACTCAGGAGGCTGAGGCAGGAGAATTGCTTGAACCCAGGAGGCACAGGTTGCAGTGAGCCAAGATCGTACCATTGCACTCCAGCCTGGGCAGGACAGAGCAAGACTCCGTCTAAAAAAAAAAAAAAAAGTTGCAGAGAAATACTTAACACCAAGGAAAATATTTTTATAAAACAATTGCTCACTGGTGCCAGTCACGGTGGCTCATGCCTGTAATCCCAGCACTTTGGGAGGCTGAGGCAGGTGGATCACAAGGTCAAGAGTTCAAGACCAGCCTGGCCAAGATGGTGAAACTCCGTCTCTACTAAAAATACAAAAATTATCGGGGCATGGTGGTGGGCGCCTGTAGTCCCAGCTACTCAGGAGGCTGAGGCAGGAGAATGGCATGAACCCGGGAGGCAGAGCTTGCAGTGAGCTGAGATCGCGCAACTGCACTCCAGCCTGGGTGACAGAGCAACACTGTCTCAAAAAAATTAAAAAATTAAAAAATAAAATAATAAATAAATAATTGCTCACTGGCATGCCCCATGAGAAATTTCTGCAATGTTATATTCCTTGCTGTTATAGGTAGTGATAATTAGCACACCATATTCCATTAATTTCTTCCTGGACTAAGGTGCAACGAAGAAATAGTTAGTTTTACTTTAATTGAGTAGAGTTTAGTTGCATAGAATACCTACAAATGGAATCAAAATTATGAATTGCATATAAGTGCTGGTACATCAATGCAGATAGTGAAATTTTCTTCAAAGGAATTCTCTATGCATCAGCCGACAAGGAAGTATTCACACTTACTTGTGTGTGTGTGTGTGTGTATATGTGTGTGTATACACACACATAGAAACACAAAATTAGATAAATGACTTATGAGAACAAGCCAAGACCAAAAGTGAAATTAAATCTATTAGAAAAGTTTAAAACCCTACAAAGGAGCATTTTTTAAAAAACCACAGTTGGCACATGATCCATTCGTCTAACTTTCAGGTTTGGCGTCTCCATCCCCTTGGATGTGGGTTGTAGTTGTAATCAGCTACTGGAAGACAGTAATCAGACCTGGTTTCCATGGACATGATTGTGGAATCATTTCTTGAAGCCTGCCTATAATATGCATATGGCAACTGTGAACCATATTGGGAGTTGGTGGACATATTATTATTGGCTGTGACATTATACTCTTGCCTTCCACATGAGCCCATATAGGCCTTCTGGCTTTGAGGAATATAGGACAATCTTTCATTCCAATCCTCTGGAGGCCCTGGAAGCACCTTCCTCCGAGCTGCTGAGATCACATTTGCCACAATGGATTCCTGGATGTTTCTGGGTCTGAAAGCATCATCCACTAGACCGAGAGGAGATTTTGCTGCTGCTTCCCAAGGAGTTGGTCTCTTGTTTGCTTTCTCTAGTCCATCAGTTGGTTTGCTAGAGTAACTATAAGTAGGCTGGTATACCCAAGGAGATGCAGAAATGGTGGGTGGGACAGATCTTCCGGGAAGAGAAAGGGAGCGCCCACTCTCCTAAAAACAACGAAAATATTAATATATCTAATTCATTTTGGTTTGTGCTGATTGTTACTCCAAAGTATTCCTAGCATCATTACCAAGCACTGCAAAATAATAATAATAATAATAATAATAATTAACCCCCTAGAATGCTTAGTCTTAAAGCCAGGACAGGCTGCCTGTCCTGCCTGTCCCTACCTTTGCAAAAGTGGGCCAAGGGCAAATAGTGGGCTGCCACTTGACCCCACCTTTTGCACTTGGCCCTCCTAGTTGCTCCCCATCTGTGAACGCATAGCCCCAGTTGCTGTCATCTTTCTTAGGCATAGTCACTAGGGGCAGGGCAGGGGCTTTGTCATCACTAGGAAACACCTTTCCTTCTCTCTGCCCTGTACATAGGCATATGTGTA
>NW_012101821.1:1280507-1280947 GCF_000951045.1 Mandrillus leucophaeus
CACAAGAATCACTTGAACCCAGGAGGCAGAAGTTGCAGTGAGCCGAGATCAAGTCACTGCACTCCAGCCTGGGTGACAGAGCAAGATTCTGTCTCAAAATAAATAAATAAACAAACAAATAAATAAATAAAAGATTAGAGAAGATAGAGAAGAGACTCTAACTATGTTGACAGGAAAAAATAGGAAGTTTTCTAAACTGTGAGAAGTGGTAAGTCTCACTGTGATGAAGGGAAATGTAGCTCTTTCCTGTGGTGTGTGTCTATATCTCACTTTTGTCCTTTCTGTGAAAGAGTTAGAACAACACTGGTCTACAGCGTCCCTGGGAGAGTTTTCAGAGTCCCATGATTTGCTTTGTGTGGTCTTTGATTATGGTAGAGGCAGGCAGCAGAGAAATTCTAGGAAGACAGAGGTGGGTCCCTGGTGAAACCCCACCTTCAAGC
>NW_012101821.1:1282401-1282855 GCF_000951045.1 Mandrillus leucophaeus
CACAAGAATCACTTGAACCCAGGAGGCAGAAGTTGCAGTGAGCCGAGATCAAGTCACTGCACTCCAGCCTGGGTGACAGAGCAAGATTCTGTCTCCAAATAAATAAAAAATAAATAAATAAACAAACAAATAAATAAATAAAAGATTAGAGAAGATAGAGAAGAGACTCTTTAACTATCTTGACAGGAAAAAATAGGAAGTTTTCTAAACTGTGAGAAGTGGTAAGTCTCACTGTGATGAAGGGAAATGTAGCTTTCTCCTGTGGTGTGTGTCTATATCTCACTTTTGTCCTTTCTGTGGAAGAGTTAGAACAACACTGGTCTACAGCGTCCCTGGGAGAGTTTTCAGAGTACCATGATTTTGCTTTGTGTGGTCTTTGATTATGGTAGAGGCAGGCAGCAGAGAAATTCTAGGAAGACAGAGGTGGGTCCCTGGTGAAACCCCACCTTCAAGC
>NW_012101821.1:1282905-1283274 GCF_000951045.1 Mandrillus leucophaeus
GCCTCCTGAGTAGCTGGGATTACAGGTGCCCGCCACTACGCCCGGCTAATTTTTGTACTTTTAGTAGAGATGGGATTTTGCCATGTTAGCCAGGCTGGCCTCAAACTCCTGACCTCAGGTGATCTGCCCGCCTCGACCTCCCAAAGTGCTGGGATTACAGGTATGAGTCACTGTGCCCAGTCTGAGAATATCTTTTTTTTAAAAAAAGATTCAAAACCATGCAAACTAAATGGAGTGAGATCTTAGAAATTTTGGAAAAGGTCATTTAAATTTGGATTAAATTTGGATTAATGACTACTGGCGTCTTGGCATTTGTCACAAGAACAGGCAGGTAACCAGGCCGTAGGGAATACAGAGCATCGCATTTAA